>NW_027254975.1:0-101090 GCF_042242105.1 Pempheris klunzingeri
TTTTTACTGTTTTTAAACTACATAAGGCGCTTGTGCATTAATAGTTAATAGGATATTAATTCATAAACTATATTTTTATTAATGATTTGAAGTGCATTTTAACAAATAATTATATTTTTGAGTATAAATAAAAATGATATATAATTTAAAGTGTTGATATTACTAGATGAATCTTACATATAACTTCTATGTCTTTTTGAAAAATTGACAGTAATTGTTGAGCATGAAATATATAATTAATTCTAAATAAAAGTTATTATGATCATTATCAGCAAATCAGTATCGTAAATAAACACATACAAGAATAGAACGTAACATTTCGCTTTGTATACCTGAATTATTCTTATAATTCCACATTTATTCATAAGGATATAGAGTATAACGATTATAGTGTATATATATATATCAGACTTTTACAATAGAATAGTTGTCTAATCAATGAGCATCAATCCTTAAACTGAGACTTTGAACACCTTTACTGAATACTTGTTTTAGTCTCTCTTTCCCATCAGTCATAAATTGGCATAAGGCTATGGATTCTTTTTTGTATTTATGAAAAATTATAAGCCATGGAGATGCACTAGAGTAAGAGAATAAATGTATACCTCGTTAAGGTGATATTTAATACCATAGTCTAAGAAATGGATAGAGTGTAGAGTAGATGATATTATTAAACGTAAATCTTATTTTAATATTTAAAGCTATAATGATGAAATACTTAGGAAATCAACCCGATGCAACAATTTTACTGGAAAATAATCCCATAGGTACATTTATAACATCAATCTGTGGTTTGTAATTGAAATTTGGCATAATATTATGATTTAAGTTATTAGCCTATTTTAAAAACTCTTTTATTTTAGGAACGATAGGATATTTCTCTTATAGAATATCTGTTTAAAAAAAAGTTTTTTACTTTTACGGTAACTACTATATAATATTATATATTTAGAGCACACCACTCAAGATTTACTAATGTTATTTAATCATTTAATATTTATTGTAATAAATATAAAATTGGGAGTTAGATCTTGGTCAATATTTATGAGACAACCTTTTCTATTAAATTTTTTAAATGTTATAAAATAACGTTAAATAATGAATTTCTCTTTATTTATTTTATTATATTAGTCAAATATCTGAGTAGGACGAATAAGTAAAAAATTTAATTATATACTCTAATACTTAAAACGACTAAACATCAGTATATTAATATTTTTATATGTGAACAATTAATTTAGTTAAATGAAACTGTAGTAGATCAGTTATTAAGTTATTATAAAGAAAATAGTCTTAATATTTTCTTATTAGTAACATAAGTCTAAAATTACAACAAATTTATAAATGTACTTAATCAATTTTGTATTTACGTACATCCATCTTACGGCTCACTTAAAATATATATTATTTGTAAAATATAGTCAATTTTTAAATATTTTAAAATTTAAAAAATTTAATTTTGATCGTTTTCTAAAAAAATCAGTCCACAGAAAAAAAATAATTCTATAACCTTAGTAAAAAAATTCAAAATTGTACATCTAAATTCCCAAAACAATGATATCTATAGATCATGCAATAAAAAACTATTGAAATATAAGTTATTTCAATCAATCACGGCGCATTATCATCAAGACTCATTTTCCTGAATTTTCTCGTAAGTTTGAACTCTACTCTTTGCAATGAGTCAACAAAGTATTAACATACAAGTCAACTCCGCAGACTCTGAGTTAAAAAAATCAGAACATACCTTTATTATGCAACCAAAACAATGAGGAAAGCAATCACCTGCAATCATGATAGATATTAGAGAACAAACGTTTCGTTACAGCCAAATCGAATGAGCGATTCTGTGATTGCTGCTTAAATGCGCTTGAAAAGAACAATTCTTTTGTCGATATTGTCTAAGTTTTGAAATATTGGCTATATTAATCTAAAACCCTGAGGTTGTGACAGAAATTCGCTTTTGCTATTTGAAAAAAGAAACAAATCATTAGATAGGTGGATAAAAAGACATGAGATAAATTTTGAGGAGCTTTTGCGCACGCACACTGTTTTATATTATTCTATGTTCTCCTTTAATTCTTCCGCTGTTTTGTTTTTAAATCGTGGACGTTGATAATCTCTAAAAATTCAATTATAAAATTATAAAAACTAAAGAAACCAAGAAAAACATCTTTTATGATTTTTTTTACGCGAAAGGCTATGCCACTAATAAATTTCAATATTGGAAAGTGCAAAGGAAGATTGAGAAAACATCTAGTTAATAATATTTTGGAAAACAAAGTAAAAGGTTTTCATAGTCATACAGAAACAGAAAATGATATAAAAAAAGCTGTGCTCGCCGATGAATTTAAAGACATGGCCAAAAAACACATCGTACGCAAATAGTAAAATTATCTCTTATCGTTACAAAAGAAGAAAATATTAATAATCTATCCTTCATAACGAAAAGAAAAATTTACAAAAATATATAAAATATCCGCTATAGAAATTTAATTTTAATTAAAGATAAAAAAATTTAATCAAAAGGGGTGTTTCATCTTTAAGAAATTAAAATTTTTGTTTGCACGATTCAGGATCAAATGCTCTTAATCGTTTTATTATTTTCACAACTGATTTAAATCTGACACATCTAAAAAATTTAAAAATGCGGATTGCAAATGGTACATTTAAAGTACCGCCAAGAGAATTAAGTCAATTGTATATAATACATGGTAAAGTTTTTGGAAAACATGTCTCATAACTTTATATTTTAATGAAAATTCAATCCAAAAATTTATATTCAACTATGCTATCAATTCTAAATGAAAAAGTGGTTTTTTTTAAAGTACCTAGTTGCTGACTTTGAAATAAAAAGTTATATTGCTATACAAATTTTTAAAAAGAAACACCTATCTACTTTTGTATATTTTACTTTGAGAAGTATATTTGGCGTAAGATTCAAAAGGAAGGGTGTTCCCAAATTATTGCCAAGATGTTGATTTTAGGCTATTAATTAAATGTTTCCATTCACTGACTTTGATTCTTCAGATAATGTCAGAAAAGAATTTCCTTAATTAAAAATAGCTGACAAAAATGGGAAAAAGTCCGTTTATATAACTTAATAAACTATTTTAAAAAAACTTCCTGAATTCTACTAAATATCCCATTGAGTTTTGGAATGCTTACACTCTTGTCATTAATGATATAGATTTGACGTCAAATTTTGCAGAATCATTTCATTCTCACTTGCTTATTGCATTTGACCTATGTCATTCTGGTTTAATGACTTATATTGTTAAATTGAAAGATATACAGACTAACAATGAACAAGAGATTCATCATCAAATGTGTAATCCAAATACTATATCAACCGATAAAAACAAATTAAAAATGGAAAAAGTAAAAAATATATGTATAAACTATGATTTATATTTCGTTGAGCCATTTCAAAGGTATATAGCGTTAGAATGAATAAATCATCGTAGATTTTTTCCAAAACGTCATAAAATATTTCAGTATTGATAAATATGAGCTAATTTAAAAATACATGTAATATTATTGTTATTTTTTACGATTTTATATTTTTTGGTGCGCGTGCTAAAATACGCCTGTTGCTAAACCCCTGAAGCTGTGACAGGCGGTCCGTTTAGCTATTTGAAAAAACGGAACAAATAATTAGATATGTGGATAAATATTACATAATGAATCTTTAAGAACTTATAAAATCATGCCCACGCAAGCGCGATGCCTGTAAAACAAAAACGGTTTCTTGAAGTATATCTAGTTAATTTCTATCTTTGTAATTTTTAATGATCATTTAAACACTATTAAGTCTAATATGACTTTTTACATCATATTTATCCAGATATGAATTTAATGTTATAATATGTACTTTATTTTGAATATATGAAGTTTGCTTTAATTAAAATTGGACGCACAATTACAAAATATAAAAAATAATGAATCACGACATACAATAACTCTAATAAAGTGAATTCTTTTTTAAGTTGATTAATTTTCTGGTAATTGCTTGCATAAAATACACTGTCTCTTATTTTTTAAATTTTGACTCATTTTTTTGCTTGTTTCAAGCTTTTAACTAAATTTTGGAAGTTTTTCTTTTTCAGGACAGCACTGCATATAATTTTTACCATGCTTAACTAACCCTCGAGATTCTTAAAGCTTAATCATGAAGGTATCGATCCTAGAGCGTGATATATCAAATTTAGAATAGAAATGCCTGTGGCACAATTCTGCAGCGTTAGATATTGAATCCATATTCTTTTGTATTCCTTTATAGTCATTTTGTGTTTGTAATCATTAAAAAGATCATATATGATTCTTTTTCAAAATAGTTAAAAAGTTTTCCCAGAGGTTCTAATCAATAATAAAGCGTACAGATGGCGTAGAACTCATGACCCCAAGGTCATCAGTTTGATTCCTGGTGCCGCCCACTGTTTCCGGTCTATCGTATCTCTTAATCCGAAGTTAGTAGGAACACTATGGTAATTGCATGTTACTATAAAAAAATTATAGTACATGCTGGTAGTGGAAAGAAGCCTGATTGGAGGGCGACATCGAGTGCTGATGCACTAGGGTACGATAGTGAATTCCTGGCTCTGTTGAGGTGATTCCCATAGAGCTAATGCCCAATAGATGAATAGGGTAGGGGTGGTGCTCGCCTCAAAACGAGGATGTTAAGTTTGTTAATTTCCCACAATACCGCATAATAGTAAAGAATAAGTCGGAGCTGGTGTGTGATGTCATGTGGTTGGGATATGATTGAAAAACTTCGCTACGGTACCTACAGCGTTCAATGAAGCAAGTCTGACCAACTTGAACTTCACGGCCCAATAAGTTGCGCCAGGGGTTTAACCTCGTAACTAAAAAAAATCTTACCAATAATACCTTGGTTTTATTGTTTAACTTATGAAATTCTGATATTAAATTCTTTGCAAGTACAAACGCCAAAGATAAAAAACATAAATAGTAGGCGTTAGCTTGAACATGATAATTTCTGACCAAACCAACTTTCTGAATTATTTCCTATAAGCAATATCTAAAGTGAAACAAGCAGAAGTATACATCTGATCTTGGTGATTTAAAAAAAATAATGCTGCATATCCAAAGTCCATAATGATGCTAGATAGAAATTTAAAATGAAAGTTCTCTTTTAGTATGTTCATAAAATTTTCATAGTCGAACTTGGATTCGAAATTTTGCTCATTAAAAATATACACAAGAGGAATTATTTGACCATATAAAATATATAACTGCATATATCATTCCTCTAGCATTACCTTAAAAATACTATCTTCTATCTACACCTTATCTATTTAGATAGATAAGGTTTTTTGTATAATATGTTATTATTCTTAATGATGATTCAGTTCGAAAATGCTGCATGCAATAATTAGCAAAACGAACAATTAATAAACCAAATTCTCAAAGATATTTATTAAAAATTTTTTTATTTCTCTGGTGTACTGAATAGTTTGATAAGTTGTAGACTTGGTAACAATTGATAAGCCACTAATTTTCGTATTATTCAAAGCAGCTGAAGATTTTTATTTAGTTAAATGTCAATTATTGTATGGTTTTGGTAAAATGTTTTATTTTCTGTTGAAAAGCAATTTTTTGACTTCTTTATCTAAACTCACATCATCATGAATTTCTATTATTTTAACCTCGGGAATACATCATACAGTAGCTGCCATATATCTTCCTTAATAACCTCGCCGTGCGCATCTTTAAAGTTGTTTTTCAATGCTTTTGCGATGTTTGGTATAAAAATAATGATTAAAAAAGAATTTTTCTCTAAGTGCGAAATATCCCATAACTTATAGTATCATTAGAATCCTCACTCGCTTAAAAAAGCTGCGCTTATATCTCCATGCAAAATAAAAATAGCCTTCTTTTGAACAAAATGAACAAATAATTATATGGGTGCATGAAAATTACATAACCACTCTAACAAAACCTAAAAAAAAATTAAAAATGAGTTAAATTTGAATATATGCATTACTGAAATTCCATTACACAAGAATTACTTGTAAAAGTTCATTGGAGGGGAATTTGTTTCACTATTATTGAAAAAAGAAAGAAATGTATAAATTTATCTCGTGAGCTAGAAATCACGACGAGCGAGGCTCAATATCATGCTTTTTCTTGACAAAGTGGGATATGTCGTCGTGACGATACCAAAAAGAGGAAGATACTTGGAGTAGCAGTTTGAATACATCTTTGTAAGTGCTTCTAGAAACAGGAGCGTTTTAGTCGTCGCTGCTGTAAAAACATTAATTCCATGAGAAAGTAGTCACGGGTGAATGTTTCAAAATGTCTTAAAGAACTTTAAAAATGAATAAATTTCTAAAAATATTCATAGTACTACATATATCACAGATAATGCTAGACTATACCAATACAAAAAAACCTCCAAAGAATTACTAAAGAAAAATGTATCAATATACAATTCCACCATACCCAGCTTTTACCTGATGGAAAATGTGTTATCAGTATGGAAAAATATATTAGTTGAGAGAAAACGCCTTAACTAAAGATAGTCAATAATAATTTGCTCTGAATAATTCAGAGAATTATCATTTGCATGTCGTGATGCACTCCGTGGAAAATTTTTGGCGCCACCAGTAGATACTCAAGAGATTAAATTATTCTTGAGTAAAAGTTGTGTATTTTCATTGTTTTATGTAAAAATTATGTAGTTTCGTTGTTTTATTTATGGGGTTTTTGACGTCATCATGAGCATTATTGCAAATATACGAGTCTTATTAAAAATTGACGAATCTTAATACAAATTGACGAATATTGTCGCAAATAAACGAGTCTTATTACAAGTTGACGAGTTTTATTGCAAATTGACGATTTTCATTGGAAAACTAACGAATGCTGTTGATTAAACATATAATTTTTATTTGCAAAAATAAACAGTTTATATTTTCCTGATTTAATACATTTCATTTTAATTGAAGATAGATATAAAACAATTTCTCAACCATCACGTTTTAAAAATACAATTAAAATTTTCTTCAAAAATCTAGATTTTTATAAAATATTTTTTTAATCCATGATTAATGCATTATTATTTGTAAAAAGAAATTCAATTAATTTAGAAAACGTAATATATGTACTAATTTGAAATTACTACTCACATTAGAAAAGTTAAAGTTATCTGATTTCACAAATCGTGTAATATATGAAAATTTGATAACCATTATAATTTTAATAAATATGTAATAAATGTTATATAAAATACATCACTTAAAAAAGGAAGAAGAGAAAATAACTAAAATATAGGAGCTATTGGTGTCCTGAATTCATGTCCTAAAAAATTAATGACTACCGCAGACATAAAATATGATTACATTAATTTATAAAAAAGTAATTTAATATACTAATATGTATCTCACAAAAATGTAACTGAATACAGTAGGCGAGAAAATTCGTCAAATGATCGTTTGATCGTTTCTATGGTAATCAGTTTTTAAGTGTTTTTTATGTTTTATAGAGACATTGTTACACATTATAATATTTAATATATATATAAGATATGCTAATAATACATAATTATGAATTGAACAATAAAGTGAGGAATATACAAAACAAATATGAATTGATGATCGCAGATTATCGTTAGTGGTCGTCCATAACACTGAATAATGGCTGACGATATCGATGTTGAGGCTCTTTTAGAGGATTCATACAATAAAAAAGTACTGTATACTTTCGTTGATAATTTAATAACGATATTTAGAAGAACAGGAGTAGTAGATCTATTTCTCGTAGTCCGGAAAAATCGTCTCGTAAAAGGTTTTTTAATATCTATAAATTACATTTACATACCATGATAATAATAGTTATACATTGTTATTTAATATTTTTAATATAATGTTAACAAAATTAAATTTCTAAATATAAACTTATTTTAATGTGATTAATTAATTACTAGACACCGTTCTAGATCGTCTGATGAATCAAGGTATATATATATACACTATTTTTGTAAATATATTATAAAATCATCACGTCTTTTTATTAATATCATTAATATGATAGTGTAATAATTTTGTTCATATGATTTTTCACCAAATACTAACATATTACCGTGTATTTTGTGAATAATTGGAATTTCAATCTTTAAAAACTCAGCAGACCTATGGATGGTAACTATCTACGCATGTAAATTAGAATAATAGTGATTTTAGTTATATTACCTAGGAATGGTTTTTTTCAGAATAATAAAGTGGTCATACAAAAATAGTGGTGGTATAAAACTTTCAATGAATAATCTCTTATAGATATCTTATGAGTAATTTGTTTTTGTGACGTCTATCGAAACAGGACTATAATCTTATGCGTATTTATTGTTTTAGTGACATTAATTCACTTATATTTCATTAAATGTTGTAATGGAAATAAATCGAAATTTATAAATCTTTTGAGTTTTTTTATTCTAATTAGATTTTCAGAATAACTCGAGTCTTCAATAATAAGAATAATCACATTATTAATATTACGTGCTCATAATAAAAATAATAATAATAATAAATTTATAGAGTATTGAATACACTGATTTATAATATAACTAAAAAATGCATTCTACGAAATATAATTAAAAAATATATGATTATAACTAATTTATTTAAAAAATATATCACTTTTGAAAGTATATATTGACTTCACATATACTATAATACACCGATGAGTTTATTTCGATTAGATACATCGTAATTGTATACTAAATGTGTAAGTTATTTATAGTACTTTATTAAAATAGTTTAATAATTGACTCTATATAGGTATAATGCTGTAGCGAAATTTTACATTTCATACATTATTTTCCACCAAAGAACATATGAAACACCACAAAATATTCGATTTACAATTTTTTAGAATCTGTCATCTATTCACAAAGAATATTTGAGCAAGAAATTTATAAATAATATATATATTGTCATGATACTTTAGATAATGGATTAGACAAATAAATTGATATTTAGAACATTTGTTGTTTTAAAAAGTAAGGATACCATCAATTCATTGCTGTTATAATTTTTTAAAATAACTATTTTATTAGATATTTTTTTTATAAGTTATAAAATAATTATAAAGTTTTCTTGGAGTGGTATCAAAGTCATTGGTCTTGATATTTTGAAAAAATAGAGGTGTGAAATTTATTTTTTTACTTCGAAATGTCTATTTTTAAGAAATGAGATTATATCTTAATACTATTAAATAATCTTTTAAATGTTTATGTCATGTCATAAACCAAACCCAGTCATGATTTTGAGTTCATAAAATGATGACATAAATAGTAGTAATAATTCATTAGCATTTTTCGTTAGAAATCCTAATTAGCATAGAACGAGTGTCCAAATGAGTTTAGGGACTGCTCTTGTCTAATTCATGATCTCATAAGTGATTCAAATAACTTTTTTTACAGCAAAATGATAAGATGCTAACTATAGACGACAGTTAATTAGTTATTATAATTTATGAAAGTAAGTATATATATAACTGCTTTAATTTTCAATTAAAGTATCATTGCGAATGAAATTATTGCATTTTTTTTAGTTTAATTGAGTCTTAATGTCAAATAATGGTAAATTACATTTTCACCATAAAAAGTATTTTTTTCTTTTCTTATTTGACTGAATCGTTCAAAGTTAGAATTTTTTTAATAGTAGAGTTATTTGTTAACACTTAAATGTTTTTGAATATTCTTTTTGTTATACACGTTCTGATATAGATCTGATTGTATAGGTTTTATTTCTTCTAATAGTAATAATATCATGTTCACTGTTTTTGCATTTTTTAAATGCAATCTATTAGTTAGACCTTAAATTATTTTACGGTTTTTGTTTATAAAATCTTTTATTTGCTTATGTGAAGGTGTAAAATATTAATGGCTCCATGATACAATAAAAATTGCGTATTGAATTTGTTTATCTTTATTTGTTGAAATAATGATTTTTTACCATATACTCACTAGCGCTTTTTTGTGGAAAACTTAAATTTTTTGAAATCATAAAATTTTATGTACGTCAATAGTAACATTATTATTATTAGATTTTATGTATAATGACTAATTAATCTTAAAAATTATAATATAGTATTTAATAAGCAATTATTCAATGAATATGCTATAAAGTATCATTTCAAAATACGTTTATTACGTGGTCCACAATAAAACTTAATTAAAAAACTCTAGTTATTTTTATTCTTGACTCTTGTAAAATATGTCTCCAGGACTCATAATCTATCTCTAATCTTTTTACTTTTATTTAACTTTTTGTTTTAGAGTTTTGAAAAAATTAAGAAATAAACACATTATTTTACTAGTTAATTAAATTATAATATCTAATTTATAATCTTTACATAATATTCCATGTGTAATATCTAAAAATTAACTAAAAAATATTAGTCAGTTTTTCGTCACCATTATTTTAAATATATGCGATTTTTTGAAATTTTATAGATTCGGAAATAATCGTTTTATAAATAATTTTTCATTAAATCTTTTAACGATACAAATTTTTTCGTTTTTAAGACCTTTTCTTTTTGTCTATTATTTTATGTATTTCAAATAATCATTGAAGAAACTCTGTCATCGAATTAAGTACAATATTCTTTATAGACGTGATGATTTTTATATAACGTTTTTTTTATAAAATTGAATTATTTTTATTATTTAGGAGTCGCCACCACCGAAGAAGGTACTTTATTTAATTTCATATATAATAATTTTTATATTAGATCCCGTGATAAATACAGAGATCACCGACATCACAAAAGACGACATTCGTCCTCTGACGACAGAAAATCTCTTCGAAGATCCCGTGATTCAAGACATAGTGATAAATATGGTGGCCGTTGGACCAATATGTATGATTTTATACTTACTATATATTATTTTTAAATTACTATTAACTTTCTTTTTTATCCATTTTATTTTAGGGTTGATAAAGCCGAAATGGTACCACTTACTGATGCAGAAAGAGATGCTAGAACTATATTAATGATGCAACTTCAAAAATCAGTCTCAAACAGAGACATTGAGGAATTTTTTGCAGATGTCGGTAAAAATCCGAGATATTCGGATGATTGCTGACCGATCGTCAAGACGTTCCAAAGGTATTGCTTATGTTGAATTCCAGCACATTGAATCAGTATTACTTGCTATAAAAATGAGTGGCACTCGACTAAATGGCGGACCTATAATCATTCAAAATACTATGTCCGAAAAAAATCGGGCTGCACTCGAATTGTCGCAAATGTCTAAATCACATGGACTGACAAAACTTTTTGTTGGATCACTCAATTTGAATATAACAGAAAAAATGTTACGAGCCATTTTCGAACCATTCGGAACCATTGAAAGTGTGCAACTACAACATGATGAATCTGGTCGTTCCAAAGGTTATGGCAACATCGTATTCAAAGACACTGAAAGTGCCAAACAAGCGATTGAAAAAATGGATGGATTTGAATTAGTCGGTAAAAAAATCAAAGTTGGTCTTGTGTCCGATAGTAGTGATGTCTCAAAACAACCTACACTAAATGCGGACATTCTTGACGATGAAGAAACAGATAAAGGCGGAGTAGGATTAAATGCTACTTCGCGTGCAATGCTTATGCACAAGCTTGCAGCTTCTCGTGGCATGACTGACCTTATATCCAACGTTCCTCTCCCTCCTTCCACTACAACACCATCTCCTTCACCAAACCAAACACCTTTTATTGTACTTTCAAATATGTTTGATTCCGCTAAAGAAGGTTCTAAGCCCGAAGTTTTGAATGAAATTGAAAACGATGTCTATAAAGTGGTGTCTAAATTTGCACAAATTATACACACACATGTGGATAAAAACAGTAAAGATGTAACAATGACTTTAATATTTAATAATTTTAAGAAAATTTATTTTTAGGGCAATGTATATCTAAAACTTAAATCAACAAAAGAAGCTGCCGCGGTTGTTGATGACATGAATGGTCGCAAATATGCTGGTAGAGTTATCAAAGCTTTCAATATCAGTTCTGTTTCATATCATAATTTATTTCCAAATTCTATGTGAGGTAAACTTACAATTAACTGTATTGGGGGCAATTTTACGGCATTATGTGCTTTTTTGCATTATTGTTACTTCTTTTATGTTTGGTTCATTTTTTATTTCTTTTTCTGTCTGCTATATTTATTTTTGATTATTTATTTTAGATTTGTATCCGTTTATTTGATAGTCGCGTATTAAAGCAGGATATTTATATATATATTTTAATTTCACTTGGCAAAAATCTACTTTTTTAAGTCATTAATTCGGTGAATTAGCTAGTACAGTATTGACTTTGAGGTATAAGTTTACAAGAATTTTTGATCGAGTCGGTTTAAGCTAGTGATATAGTCAAACTATCCAAATTATTAAGATCTACGCCAACAAAGGTGGTATTATCCTCCTGAAGAAAATTAATTGTTAATGTGTATAAATTTTATTTTATGATGGTTCTCATTCAATTAATTATTCAATCAATCATTTTAGTTAGATTTATTTCAATCAATAAGTGGATTTTACTCTGATCACTGCCTATTTAAATTTCAAACACAATTAAAGATATTTAAACTTAATTATATTAATACTATTTTTATAAACCCGGATAATTGACTTATTTATGATTTCTTTAAGTCATTTGAATGTATTCAAGCGTCCTTCGAATAGAAGCTTCCACAGTTTTTTTTAGTTACAAGATTAAACTCTCGGCGCAGCTTCTTTGACTGTGAAGTTCTCTTTGGTCAGACTTGCTCCAATATAATCTGTTGTGCGCCGTAGCAGAGTTTATCATCGTAATCCGCTCACTAACACACTAGCTCTGACTTATTTTGCAGTAGTGTGGAAGTTTAACCTACTAAGCTTCCTCATCTTTGTGCCACTACCACTCTCAATTTATTGGATATTAATTCTTTCGGTATTACCTCAGTGAAGCCAAGAATTTACTCCAGTGCATCAGCAAATGATTTCATTCTCCCACTATAATCACGAACTCTAACTTCTTATAGAAGCGTAGGATTACCACGTGTTTCTGCTAAATTCGGATTGAGGGATGTTTATGTCGATAACAGTGGGCAGCACCTTAATTTCGAACCAATGACCACGAGGACAACAAACACTAATCTATACCAATGAGTCATCTTTCCGCTCAAGAGCTGCCAGAGTGGGTACTAGATATATTGTCGAATTTAGTAGAAATTACTCCTCGTTATTTGTTTCTGCTCTAGAGGAATAATTTTTCAACAAATATTTTTCATCTGATTTAACCCTCTAACGCTTTTGGGGTAAAAGTTACCTCAAAACGATTTTGTATTTATCATATCTTATTTTTCCTTCTTTTAAATTGCTTCATATCATAGGTATCCTTATAAAAACGTAATTTTGTATAATTTAATACGATGAAGTTTTGAATATATAAAGTATCAAAATTTTTATTTAAAGATTATCTTTTAGCGTTTTTTAGTTTAAAATTAAGAATGTGTTATAATTAACTCACCAATGATGTTGCAATAAAATCTAACCACTCGTTTTATAGAAAATAAGTAATACATTGCGCATGTGCGGTAATTATATAATTTGAAATAAACGACTTCAGTGATGAGTCAAGCTTTTGTGGAAATGAATTCCAAGTCCAAATTACCAATGAAAGTGATGTACCTGATAAAGAGATAGATCTTTATGTAAATGATGATATTTTGAAAAGTAAAAATGGAATGATTATGAGTACATAAAAGCTAATTATACAGCATAAACTTGCGTTGAAAATATTATGAACTCATCTACTGGTTCCACTTATTATGCATTATCAAAAATAATATCTTTCTATGATTGCTTTTTGGCATTTTTAGCAAAATTATAGCTTATAAAAATATGTTTGGGAAACACCATTTCAAAGGTAATTTCCATTATATGGGCGATATCGAGTTTCCACGCTATTTAGTTTAGATCTTCTTGTGTTAATAGCTTCTCACAAGAATAGACAGAAAACCTCTATTAGAGGTTTTTAGCGTTAATGAAAGTAAAGAAATCTGCGACGGTTATTTTCACATCGTCGATTTAAACAAATTCGAAGGGGTATTCATTCATATTGATAATTTCAGAACAAAATTTTAGACGCAAGAACGAAGATAAATTTTTCTCTATCAGTGAGATATGGGATGAATGGATTGACATATTACTTGTATATTTTTCTAAAAATCGAGATGTTATGATAGCTATAGATGAACAACTGATATCATTTAAAAAGAGGAAGATGATCCCTCTAATTGAATATATGAATATGTGCCGATGAAGCCTGCTAAGTATCTAAGTATGGACTAAATTTATTTCTGTTGATAAACCTTATGGTCAACTATATTTAAAATGTAATGATGTATTTGGTAAAAATAACTTTGGGGCACTAAGAAAATGCCGACGAAAGCGTTGTTTTTTTTTACTATTTTTATATTATACCATTCTGGTAAATATAAAAAAGAAATAACTACTTGACTTCCACAAAAAAAACCATTGTACAGTAGCGCCTTTGTTTTCTATGACAAGTATATGATGGAATCATACGTGTGTAAAAAAGCTTACCCCATTGTCAACTGGTACTACCAATAACACTGTTAAAGATGAATCGTCAAAGTTCAAGCCTCAAGTAATAGTGCACTACAACTAAAGTTGTAGTGGATAAGGTCGATTGAATGTTGGCATTATTTTACACACACAGATTTACTAGATCATGGCATCTTATTGTGTTTTATAATATGATTGACCTATCTCAAATGAATTTGTTCTCATTTGTCAAAGATATATTTCAAAATGATAAAAAATCAAGAAGGTTTTTTAGAAGAAAAGTCAGAGAAAACTGTATTGCTAACTTTTAGATGGTAATTCAGCCAACATAGTTAAGAAGAGATCAGTGAAATGTGTAATTCCAAATGAAATATCAAAATTTAGCGAAAAGCCAACACGCTGCAATTTTTATGAAAGAAACAAAGATATGAAAGCATCAAAATGCTGTCAAATTATCTGAAGATTTACTGCTTAAATCACCTTTTGAAGATTTGTTATAAACAATACGTATAAAAATACTTATTGTTAATTTATATTTTTCTGTTAAAAAACGAAGATATTTTATTTAAAGCGATATCTTCTTGCGCGACTATGACCGATAAGCAATGGCAATGATATGTAACGAGAATGTGCATAAATAGGATTATTGCATACACTAAGTTGTATATATGTTTCACGATTCTTATAGTTCTACACGTTAAAATTCAGTAATATTTCTCATTAATGGCTTATTTATTTACATCTATTTATGCAATAAAAGTTGTAAATTTTATACTAAAAAAGTTAGTGGGTATCGTTTTTCTGATCTTTAGAGGGTTAAGAACGGCAAAAAAATTAACATTATAATGAAGACTCGATAATATCATTATGCTCTTTATGATGGTTTTTTTTTATAAAATATAAATATAAGGTCATTAAAATTAGTGGATGCTCATGTATCTTTGATTTTCATTTTTTTTAAGAATTCAAGTCGACCTCGTTGACTACCTATTCATGAGTTTTGTATAAAATTTTGCTATATTTGTTAATTCCAGCAATATATAATATATATTTCGATATTTATAGCAGTCGAAACTTCTTTCGCCACACAACTCCTTTTTGTTCTTGTAAAACTCAAATGCCAACCTCATCAAGCTTTTTCTCTTAATTTTTGTCCTTTGTATCTAGCTTTATGATTATGAACTCTATAGAAAACTTCTATTTATCATGATTCTTAGGATGTTTTTGGGTAGACCCACAATTTCTTCTTTCAGGCAATAGATAGTTTTAGACTATTGTAAAATTTTTAACAATTTTATAGCTATCACGTATCATTCTCACAAAATCTTTTGATCTTAATAAGCTATTGATATCAGTCAACTTTAAAATCAATATGTCGTGGTTCTTCGGTGGGACAATTTCGGTCTTCTATCGCCTCCTGATTTTTAATAATTTTGGTTTTATATTTTTTATTAAGGACTTTAGTCAATCCACAAAAAATACTTTTGATAGATAGTGATTCGGAAGCATCTATGACAGAAATTGTTTTAATCGACTTTGAAGTAATTTTTGCTCTACTTTTGTTACTGATAGTTGATAAAACTTTAATTATTTCTATCATTAAACTCAATACTAAAATATAGGATACCTTTAAAATTATTCTATATCAAAATAAAGCTTATTACTTAAAATGTATATCATTTTTTTTAAATAATAGTAGTTATACTTGACCACTATAATAAAGCGAGAATTAAACTCACTTTCGTTGTGATCAATCGCACTTTGCTCGTAACGAATCGCACATTGATCGTGACAAGCCTATTTTGACGGGAAAACCCCGTATAGCTGGTAAAATTCAAACAACATCAATTAATTATATATTAAATACTTTAAATAAACTAATGCATTTCATGAGTATCTAGAAATTTTGTACCTAATGTGTCTCAATCTTAATTTTTCTAATAAGCTTTCTATACATTCCGGCATTATCTATTAAGCATTGTTTTTTATTTACAAAGTCAAACTACCAAGATATTTTATTGGACTTTAAATTTAAAGTTATTCTGGCATTCTCAAATAAACAATATGAGACATTATGGTGGAGTGACACTATTATTATTTTTTTATGTCATTAGTTTATTCTGCTATATTTTAGATGTTTAAATCGCTATACATCCATAAAAGATATCCTTTTCTAGAATTGTTTTTAATATATTCATCTCAACCAATTTTAGACATTTAATTTATTGTGCTCTCGCGGGCCAGCACTCGTTTCAACATCTTATTTAGCTTTCTCCCACTACCTATATGATTCAAATTTTTTAGAAAAATTTTTTTAGTATTATTGATAATTTATAGATAAGTGATATGAAAGACAAGTTTAATTTTTTTGCGGCTAAACATGAAAATGCAATCTGGGGATTGACGATCATTCGCGTATATGAACGAGCCGCCATTTGTTATTGCTTACACAAACTGTGATATATTTTTTTCATTTCTGACTGTATAAAACAAATGATCTGATAGAGCCGCCACTGAATTGTACTAAATGTACACACTATTTATAATCCTACTAGGCATACGCTAACAAAGCTATCAATTCATTCACCACTTGCACAGGCATATTGGTTTCCTAACTTTATTGATTGATAGCTAATTTATTTTCAGATTGCGATGAATCTTTATTTTTTGATAGAAATTATATCTACTAATCATATAAATTGTTCAAATAATGTGTCGTTTTGATCACTTACGTCACTGTATTTACTTTATCGAATGATGTTTGGAGAGTTTGCCCCCACAAGTATCCTCTAAGGCACAGCGCTATCACCTGAAATTTTTGTAACCTATCGGTTTTTTTACATAACCAAAATTCATAATGGAACGGATCAATTTACTCTACACCATATATCATAAATTTATGATTTTATAAACTATGTATTGTATATGGAATTTGTCTACTACGTGCGAACTATATATTTTACTATATTAATAATGAAATCATTCCAATGTTGACTTAATTTTGAAAAATGATATATTAAAAACTTATATAAATTTAAGCTTAAATTATCATACATCTACAAACTTCTTTTTACTGAGCCGTATACTCTAGCAATGCATATTTGCTGCTATGATTTTTTAATTTGTATTAATACTACATAGTAAGTTAAAACTACTTTAACCATTATATATACGCCGATTTAAATAAAAGATTGTGTCCTGCATACAAATTTTACCAAGTATTTATATAGCAGTGTATATGGGGTTTTTTGGAGATATGATGGGGTTAAATAATATACTTAGCTTTAAAAAATAGCCCATTAAAGTAAACTTACTAGCTGGCAGTTGAAAATTTCTTTTAAATATAAAAACCAGTAATCTAAGTATTTTGAAGCTTATTATATAAAAATCATTGTGTTATTTACTACAAATAACTTCATACACCATCACATGTTCTAAAGATATGGATAAAATCTAAAAGTATATGCTTTGTCTTATAGCGCTGCTTCTAAAGAAAATACTTTTAACTTTAACATTAATTTTCAACAACAAAGTCTATGAGATAAATAATGATATGTCGTAGATTTCTGCATTCTTCTAAAGAATAAATCATTTATTTTACGAAGTAGCATGACTATTATATAAATTTTTAAAAAATTAAATTATACATGGGAGAAACAGGGAGCTTGGTTTTCTTCAGTATTCCTACGTCAAATATGTGGTGCATTTTTAGATTTTTGATTCCTAGGGTTATAATTTAACTGCACGAAGAAATTTGTTTGTAGTTCATAAGCACGTACAAACGCTGAATTCATCTATTTTAAAATCAAACTACTTTCTGAAAATTTGTCTGTATTATTAATTCTTTTTATGATAAAGTTAAATATACCATGGATAAAACAATCACTCATTACTATGAAAATAATCATTTTTTAGTTTCATTCAGTTAAAATCATGAACTAACAAAGTGACTTCTATTTAAGTTTTATGATAAAGGTTGCCTTAAAAACAAATTTAAAACATTCCCTATAGCTAGAAATTGACTTTTTTGAATATGATAATTATAATATTATGGTATCAAAAATTTAAATGATCAGAATAGATATCAGTTAAACATGGTCTATCATTCTATATCTGAAATGAATTTATTATTTCTAAATGAAAGATTTAAGATTTTTAAATATAAAATAAATATAAAATAGAAAACAGAAAACTACACAAGTTTTTTAACTTCTAAGAAAAATACAATAGTTTACTACTTTAATATATATTGACTTATTCGTTTTTGCCGTGAATAGATTTCACTTTTAATTTTATAGAACTTTTAAAATTACTTAGGTTGGCGAAATAATCAAGATGCGCGATTTCTAAACGGCTGCGTAAATGTGAATAGAGGTCGATATATTTAAAGAGATATTTAATTTTAACCAACTCAATAATAATTTCTATTTCAATTACAATCAACAAAAAGCAGCTAAAACATGAAAAATTTTGGAAATATACAATTTCATCGTTAATGTTTTTTTCAATAATCTACCCCGTTATTTAAGACAACATGAAGTATTTATGATGTTCTTGTCAAATAAGTATAAGTTGTGCTAAACTAAGAGGAAAAATTGAAGATTCAATCTGATATATATAAGGCATAATATGGAGTGGCAGCTTAATTAAAACTAATTATTATGCCATAATGAAACTTATAGTAACAAACTGTTATTTTTTTAGAATATTTTTGTATCTAAAAAAATACTATGTAGGTATACGTGCAATAAAAATTGTGATGGAGTGTAACAGCATATATCTAAGATTCAATTATTCAGGATTGTTAGGGAGTGAAATCGTATAAACTAATTTTCTGCGGTTTACTATAAATGATAAAAATATATTAGGTCTTATGTTAAAATTTTGAGTATATGATACAAATAATTCGAAAAAACAAATATCCAATTTGTGATAACTTCTTGAAATAAGATTAGTAGGGTATATATTCATTTTTATGTCACAGAAATACGGCGGAAAAACACTAAGTGTTTTATGGTCCAAAATTTCATTTAAAAATATACAGAACTTATAGCGCTGTTTCAAATAAAAATCTACTAAAAGAGGTTTTTTGAAGTGTAATCAAAGTTGGTTGGACATGCTCATCCTAATGCGACATTAAAAAAAAGGTGAGGTTTTTTCATTTTCGATAAAAAAATTTTGCGTCACGCCTACGTTAAAAAACCGGACTCTACCTTGATATCACTAATACTAATAGTATTATCATAAATTAGTAATTTATTATAGCCACACAATAACCATAATTTGTTTCTATTAAATTAAGCTAAAGATTAAAATATATACATATTTTCTAGTAAATTAGGAAGGTGAATTAACTCTGTCACATTAGTGTTACAGTATATACCTCATATTTGTAATTATATACCAAATTAGTGTAATTTGAAGCGCTTTGAATAATAGTTCTATCTGTGGTACCTCTTGTGTAAATTAATGGTTAAATAACCATTTATAGTAAAAATATCACATAAAATCCTAAATACAATCAATGATTGGACTAATAATTTTAATTAATATCAGTAAAAATATTCATGTTTATGCCGAGTGTGGTTTGGAATTTTCGTTCTCAAATTTTTAGGTGGTATATACACTAACTAAATATATATATATCTATATAATAATATAAATGAGCCATTTAACAGGGTAGTTGTTGACTACCAAAGTTGCAATAATACACTTACTCACTAAACAGATGTCTTAACATTGCTACCTAAGTTATTGTGATAAGCTATAGCGATTTGAGCAATGTATATGAATCTTTTATAATAATCCTAAAGAATTTTAAAGTAATTATCTGGTAGTTTATATTTCCATATCTTAGCTAGCTAGAAATAAAAGAAAATTTCTTTGAATTAATTAAGTAATGCATTTTATCATCTGTTATTTAAATTTCATATGTATGACACTAACCTGAAAATAAAATCATCAATTTTTATTGCAATTTTCTCTCAAATGTCTCATCTACTAAAGCCATTATATGAATACCTATTTAATAGTTTTAATGCAAAAATATAGAAAAATTAGTTATTTGATATCTATGAGAGCTCAATAGTTTTTAAAACATAATAGTATACAAAGAAAATTGGACCTGTACTTTTAAAATAGTTACGTACAATTGATAATTAAAATTATAATCTATAAAATACATTGAAAGTTTTAATTAAAAAAAGCCAATTTTTCAGAAAGTTAATGGGTAATAATAATAAAAGTGCTATAGAAATAAACAATATATTGAAAAAAATGTATAATATAGAAAAAACTACTATATAGGAATAATCGTTTTAAATATATATGATTAATGTATGATTAAAATGGAAACAATAGTAAGTAAGAACAAAAAGACCATAACAGGAATCAAAATAAAAAAAATAAGTGGCCAGTAAATTTGACTTATGTAATCAGAATGTAAAAGGTGTACGTATGTACTGTAATTGTACACATATGGGTTTTTACATTTTCCGGCATCACATATACTGTTGCCCCCTTTGCCACAAGGAGTGCCTATAAATACATTTAATTATTAAATAAAACATATATTTTACCGTCAGGTAAATAAAGAACTTTTTGAGGCATTTCAGGATTTGTGTAATATTCACAACGCATATTTTCTTTTTCCATACATTTGATTGTACATTGTTCATCATCAGCTAGTTCATGACATGGTATTTTTCCAACTTTATAGCAAATAGATTTTGAGCAATTCTATGTAAGAAATGTTCTATTTATATTAAAATATATTAGGAAGCAATCACCCCTTTATGACACAAACCGCGGCTACTACTACACTCTGTTAATTCACTAATATCATCATATTTGACATCACAAAACGCGCTGTTCCCGCTATTATAATAAAGTTTACACTACTTACTGAAATGACATTAAAGGTAACTTGCAATAACTCGGATGACTACACTCATCTCCATTGTGACACATAAACGATGGCCCATGAAAGTGACATGATTCTGTACAACACAGCTCATGAGGTCTAATTTTAAGATATAAAAAATAATTAAAGTAAATGAGTAAATTACTCGCAGACTGCACCATCAATAAAAGTACATTCATTAGGAGTTCCTGGAGCATGGCAGCAAGTCCCAAAATAACCATCGCATTCTTCATCCTTTTCAACGACACCATTACCACATGTGTTAGGCTTATTTTCTTTATAATAAATAGAATTACAAAATGAAGTTAATTTTAGTTATAAAAATAAATAAATTATCGTAATCATCAAAAAAGAATCACATTGTCACTTTTTTATATTTTTCTGTAGCAAGAGAAAAAATTGTTTTGTTATCATTATAAAACGTTTTTATATTAGTTTGTATAGATATAATTGTAAAAAACCCTTAAGTATTAAATTACCATTTTAACAAATAACATATTATTAAAAAAAAATAAATAGATTTCTTTTAGTTATTAAAGTGTAGGATTATATAATGAATTTGGGCAGACACATCCATTCATGAATAATAAAAAATATATCAATTTTTGTGATAAGGATTTATTAGATATTAACATAATTTTTCGTGATAAATAAATTATTGTTGTCATAAGGTTCATATAATAGCAAAAATAATAATAATGAATATTGAAATTACTTTTAAAACAACCACGCCCTTTATGAAATAGATTATTCGCAATAATGTATATACTTAATAAGGAAAATTTCAGGCTTCTTCTAGAATGTATATAATCTATATGAGTATCCATGATGTTTTTAGTATAAGCAATGTTATCTTTACTCCAAATCTTATTTTTAGGTTTATTAATAGTATCCAAAATTTTTTTTATTTCTTTATCTTGCATTTTTGGAATTGGAAAATTGCTCCTGTCGTATACCGAATCGTGCTATATAATATACATAGTTTTGTAATTGGTGAACATTATATACATTAGCACCTAAAGCATGACCAGCTTCATGTGCTATCGCAGATCCTGCCGTCTCTGGATTAATAAATTTTCCATGCATCAATGTATTAATAACCATCGGTGTTCTTGACTGGCACAAACTTTTTTTTTCTATAAAAATTAAGTATAGAAATCATGTTATAGTAAATTTAAGATTAGGTGTGTTAGATGTAGGAATTTCATTTAAAAAAATTCATGACTGACAAAAATAATGGTATTATTAGGAAAGCTTATGACTTTATGATTTGTTGTATAATTTTCTTATATTAAAAAAAATATTTTTTACTATATTAATAATAGCCTTTTGTCTGTGAATAATAAAGATCTTTGCAGCTCGCTGATTTAGTCATTGATTTCCTATTTTTTTCTGTAGGAAGCTTGGTCTTAATCTCCCTTTTTTTATAAAAAAATATGACCACTATAATAGTATAACAAATTATCTTATGATGTTACTCTCGTATATTTGTATATCCTGAGGTCAATTTTAAAGTTATGGGCTGAATTATTGGGGTTTAATACTTTGTAATGCCGTATATCGACTTATAAGTATTTATTTATAAATTACAAGAAGAAAATTTGAATTTTATTTAATTAAGAAGTAAAATTTTGTTTAATTAATATTTATTAACAAGCTCCAAATATTAGATACAGTATTACTTATGATCTATTTTTACGAATATTTGATTATGCTTTTGTTAATGGGCACATCAAGACTAAGTTGCTTTGAATGAAATTAATAATTCTGCCTAAAATAAAAAAAATTAATCATTATTTAAATTATTGAAATCATAAAGGATATATTTGTATGTACTCACTCATTGACAAGTAATAGTGTTAAAATTTTTCAACGAATTTTTTTTAAATTTAGCTAATTAAGCGTAAAATTCTACGATTGAATAAATAATTACTGCAAATTATAGCTGCAAAAAAAAGTTGATTTAAAAATAAATGTTTCAAGGAAATTATAATTTCATAGGGTATAGTCGCATGAATTGAATACTCTAGGTAATTTTTATTATCATGAGTAAAGACTTAAGAATCAAATTGTCTTATATACACCTTGTTGTATTTTATAGATTAATCATAATTGAATTTATATCTACAAATATCAAATTTCTTTTATGCCAGTCAGTGAATCAAATACGATTCATAAGTTTTTTCATTTATAGTAGTGATCAAATACTTATAGGCCTCGATTATATTCTGCTATGGCTTATTTTATTAGTATTATTTAAGTCAAAATACACCAAAAAGTATAAATTATACCAATTGAACGTTATTGCAAATAAAATAAAAGTGTAATCGCTTTAACGTGACTCAATAATTAATCTCCAGATACGGTTGCTCTTGCGCGCGATGTTATGGAGATTCGTAGATAAATCCGATTTTAATATGGAAATCAAGTTTTTAATACAAAATAATTTGTTTTAGATAGTAAAGAAACTAATTTGTTAGTATATATAATATTTTGGGAATGTTCAAATTATTTGAATGTGCTTAATGAGACTTTTTACAAAAAAAATGTAGGAAAATAAATATAAAACATATTATTGTAACTAATCTAATAATATGAGTAATTAATTAATAAAATTTACGTACACCACGTATTTATTGTTTGAAAAAAAGGGTGTCATACATTTCTCGAATTAATGTTTACAATTTTATTGTATTTAATGATATTACTTTATAAATATATATAATTAAAAAAATTATTGATAACAAATAACAATAAACTTGATAAATTTGAATCAAATAATATGTTTTTATTTTATAATTAGCTATAAATTTTTATAAATTATTTAGATACTGAAAAATAATTTTTGTGTACGAAAGCGCGAAAAATGATAAAATTGCAGTAATTTTCAAACCAATGAATTTTTATTAGAATTAAAAATTATGCTCTGATAAAGAAGAATTACTTTACAATTTATATATCAGATATTAAAAATACATGAAGGGATCTTAACATAATGCATAGTAAGAAATTTTCGCCTACAAAATGAAAAAATATATAGATATATAATAATTAATATTGCAGAAAAACTATATATATATTTATATAATAAATGATTATATATTTTCACCTTTGAACTTTAAAATTAGAGTAATAAAGATTTGATAAACGCTCAGAAATGGCGAATTAGGAAATCATGCTGCTTATTTATTTTTGGATGCACAAATGCGCACACAAATTTATACCCAATTATTTGAATATATCGATCTATTTAAATGTTGAATAGAAAAGTGAATTTCTATTTAAGTGATAGAATATTATTTTAATGTATTCCCAACTATACAGGATGTCTGTATTACTTTAGAACATGTATTAAAATATGTTATGTCCGAATGAAATTATCCAAATGGACGATACGCAAATTTGTAAAATTAACCGTGGCAGTAAAGTAGAGTAGTATAGTAGTAGAAAAGTAGGTTTTTTACTTTTGAATGATGAAAAAATATGTGTTTGATAAATTGACAAGAGGGATCGTGAAACACTGATTCCAATAATTCAGCAATATATCACCCACGGTAAATTTAATCGCAGTTTGGCGTTCGGATAATTTATTTATGAAAAATAATTAATACTGATGCTGCCAGGGTGTATCAAATTCTGCCTAATCTTGCCTATTTACATAGGTGTGTGACATACGTGGCAGAAGACGGTTCAAACATCGACACCGTTGAGCCATACTGGATCAGTTAAGGGTGCAATTACCGAGTAATGTAACTTAAAATGATCTATTTCAATCGTAATAAATTTGAAGTTTAAATGATATTAACGTGTAAACATATATTTCAACGAATATATATTTATAAAAAATTTTAGATTGGAAAGAACAACTATCAAACTAAAATTAATGAATAGCACAGCGCTAACCGTGATTTTATGTATATTGTCTTTTCATATACATATAATTAAAAAAATTTGTCTTTACACATCTGAGATTAGGTAGCGCAGAAGTAGGTCCCTAGTTGTTACTCATACACTTCCAGAGTCAACGCTTCTTCGAAACGCTCATGTGTCTACGTTAATAAACCCAAATTGAATGAGCGACGTAAAGTAGTCCAGACGTTAATAACGCAGAAAGCTAAACTTTAATTTTTGGTACACACATACATTGCACATACGCAAGTTTAAATAACAAATTTAAAACTAAAGTTATACACCGAAAGTAGAAATATAAAATTTAAGATTATTTAATATGCCGATTTTTAGAGAATAGCATAGATTAAACACCTTTAAGTTTATAGTAACGCGCCTTTTTTATGAAGTTTGATAAATTAGAGGATGTTTGTATTACATGCAGAATAATTTAGGTATTTAATCCCTCACACAAAATATCTTAATAAAACTGAGTTTATTTTTTATATTATAATTTATATGGAACTGTATTGCTATCGATTTTTTTTATAATTTTTTTATATTAGATCATCTATAGACTTTAAACTATTTTAGATGAGTACGTTCATAAAAAATCAGGCTAATCATTTTTACCGCTTAAGAAGGGTATATATTAATATATTTTTGCTATTAATAATTTTATATATAACAATAAAGCTACTTTAATGATAATTTACCGCTTTTTAAAACGTATAATATTACTGTATATAGGTGTAGCAACTAGAGAAATTTTAAAATGCTTAAAGTAATAAAAAAAATATTAATTTTTTTTTACAGAACGTAAACTTACTTAAAGTGAGAAGTTCTCCATGCACTGTAGCCTGAATTTTACTCCAATACTCCGCTGTAACCAGTACATGTTGACATATAGTTGAATTATCAGTGTACACAATGTTGAATAATTCAGATACCAATTTGTGTGGATTAAGCAGGTATTGATTAAGAATACTATACTCTGATAACACATCTAGAGATTGAATTCTATATTGAATCACTAAAAATACACATTAATTATTATTTTTTAATAGTAAAAGTGGTAGTAAGAAATTGAAATGACCAAATATAAAACCCAAAATTAGATTATACATTAATATGAACAACAAAATTTGTACAAATAATGTTTAACTATTTTTATAGTAAAATCCATAGAAAAAGTGATATAATATTCCTTGAATAATCTTATTGAATAATTAAGTTATATACACAATCTAGCAAGTTACAGTAAAAATTAAATTTTTGACTAAATAAAGCAAGGCTATAAAGTGTTGTTAGACAAAAAGAGTAACCAAAATTATTACAATAATTTGCCTCTTAAATACGAAAATCACCTATTTAATTATTTAATGATTCAAATATAATTTTAGTTTTAGCTCCGTGATTCAAAAAAATATCATATAAAATTTTTTCAACACATGAGTGTGAACCGTGGTATCACATTTACTCATATAACAAGGAGTAAAATACCTGTTTGGCAATGGTGTTGATGATGGGTCCTAGATTAGAGAGATTGAAAAATTAAGCATTTTTAGTCCGCTAAAATGAGTATCAAATTTTTATCAAAAATCTACTTCCAAAGACAACTAAATTATTTAAAGTAGCAAATTATTAATAGACGTCTTCTCCTTTATGTAAAAATTGTGGAATACAAATGGCCATTATTAAAAGAAACGAAACAAAAATATATAGATGTCCCGCTCAGAAAAATTTTAAATTATCATTTAAAGTGGGATATTTTTAGAGAAAATTATTCACTTATATTTAAATGTGTTACTTTTAAAATATACTGTACATTTTACTAGCGACAGAAGAGTTTTGTACTGATAAAAGACCTTAATCAATAGATTTCAAGATTTCAGGGATGTTTTTTCGAGATATCTTGTTAAAAATTAATAATAAATCGATCAGATACATTGCATCGCCTGAATAAGTAAATTCATAATTGCCAAAGTGTATTTAGAATGTCATCCTAAAAAACGATAGATTGTTACAGGTTACCACATAACTGCTTAATTAAAATACTAATTTTGATTGTAGTGGGAACAGCGAATACTCTTATACATTAAATACGAAGAATGATCAAAACTGTAATTTATTAATTCGCATGAAATTTAAAGATACAATAACATTTAAAGCATCTTTGTAAATCCTACTTATTAACATTTTTAAATAAACCACAAAAAATATTTTAATTTTTTATTAACGGGAACTCATACGAACCAAGTTGAAGGTTATCGGAAAGAGCCGAAAAGAAAATTCAAAATAATGAGCGGAGTTAGCACATCTAAATTTTAGACCCATCAAAAAATGTTAGTTTGTCTCGAAATAAGTGGTTAAGACCGTGCTTCTACTATGAATAATATTTTATGCCATATTAAATTATAAAATCAATTATACTATATATATATATCTAAATCAATAAAACAAACTAATGGAAAGTATAGAGTTATAGAATAAAAACAATTAGGTAAAAAATATCTAATTATACGGTGTCATATTAATAGAAGCTGAAAATGAATGCTTCCAAATGAGTAAGTTAGATGTTTAAAAAATGTATTTTAGAACTTTAAGCTAAAGTTTCAAGGTTTGTCTAGACTTTATATTTCAATGTAATTATATTTCTAAATATGTGTCTTAAGAATCAAATTGTCAAATTTGAAGAATGTAGAGATTTTTGAAAATGATAAAAGGAATATAGGCGTATATCTGATGAGTTGTTAATTAAGAAAAATGCAAAATATATTATTTGTATTTCTTTTAGTTGTTAATAATGACTGTTGGTGTTGAACTGCTGTATATGAGAAATTTAAAATAGCTTAAAACAAATGATTACTACAAAATTTCTTTTTGAGAGTACAAGTGATTGTAAATATTGGAGTCCCAATAAAGAGTGCTCTTATTTGAGGTTGGTAAAACTCTTTCAAAATTCTGCTATCTTTTATTCTCCAAAATATGAAAAAAGTAATTTGATTTAGAATAATTAAATTAATTGTTTCAAATGCCGATTTCGTAAATTAACCTTAAAAGTTTGTCCTAAGTTAACTTTTATTAATAGATAAAGGATGCAAGCAGTACTGTAATGAATTTTCTAGCTTTTAATCGAATAATAAGCAAATGGCACATTAATATATGCTAGCGTTTGCCTATCTAAGAGATGCAATTACTAATTAAATTTTTTATTACATAAAAACATGAGAGAATATTTTTTGGCTGCTGAGTTATATTTAGCCTGAGTTGCTTTTTAGAGTGCTGCAGCCATCATAGTAGAGTTACTTATCCTAATTTACACTAGCAGGTTTCACTGAATTATTACGCAGCAACATTAGAGTTATGTGTCCTAGATATCATCGCTTTATTGAGTTCACCACTCCTACATTAGTCTTTTTCAGATTTTTTAACTTGTAAATTTTTACCTAGACGATGCACGCATACGTTACCATAACTAATTGCATTAGTACCAAATTTACCTATCCTATCTGGCAATTTTAAAATAATGCGTGATCTATAATTTTTTGTTATTTTTCGCACTTTATATAGCACGAAAAACCTATTTCGGATTAAGATCAACGAGATCAGATAGTGTTTGACAAAAGGTCGCAATTTAACAAAAGAATGATTGGCATGCACTAGTTTACACCAATAAGCGATTTGTCTATATTTATTGCAGTGATAGACTTTATCATGAAGTATTGCTTTTAGTCTAATCCAAAATAAGTAGGAACACATTGGTAATTGTACATTTTTATATGAAATTATGGATCATTGTGGTAGCGAGAGATGGCCAGACGAGCTAATGATATAGGATGGTAAAATACCAGTGTACAAAAGATATCTTCTGTGTTAAATACCACTATTGTAGAACCATCACACACATAGATTGAGCAAGTTTATTGCACCCCTAGAGCGAAAATGCTAGATGGATTAAAATGATATACTATTGTGTAATCATAAATGGGTTTTGATCTAATAAATATTTACATTAGTAGATTTTGAATATTTACTACAGTACCAATAGCATTTAAATCAGCATTAGTGACAATGCTAAACTACTCGGAACTATATGCATAGCTATAAATTTGAAATTTTAAACGAAAAATTCAACTATAATGTATTAGCTTTAAACATCAAAACACACTATTTTGTAATTATGCAGGAGTTTAACATACAAATATCATCTATGATAACTAATATTGCTACAATGGCTAATTCATCATCATCAGCCAGAAAGAATAATCTTATCAAGCGAACAGATAGCTTAGTAGTATAAGCTCAGCTCGGTGACCTCGTGATCACGATATTGAAGTCAGGTGCCACCTACTGTTTGCGGTCTTTCGTATCCCTTAATACACAGTTAGTAGTATATAAGTTGTAATTGCACATTTTTATAAAAGAATCATAATCCATGATTGTAGTGATAGGAAATCGAATGGAAAAGTGAAATCGTGTATAAATCCACTAACTTGGGATATTAAATTTCTGTCTCTGTTAAGACGATTCACATAGAGTCAACGTCTAATAGATGTATATATAGTAGAAATAGCGGTCGCCAAAAACAACGATGTTAAATTAGTGTAAATGTCACACTATCGCAGAATAATAAGTCTCAGCTGGTATGTGATGTTTGTTAGTGAATTATGATGAGTAACTCCGCTTTATTGGCTACAGCCTGTAAGGTAGTAAGTCCAACAAAATTGAACTTACCAACTCAATAAGCTGTACCAAGGGTTTGACCTTGTAAGTAAAAAAAGATAATCTTATTGATGTGAATTATTGGCCCTCCAAGCAAAGGACATCAGAATCTTATATTACTCTGCTGTATGGTTTTTATTCATTACCGGCACGACCTTACTTTACTAAAAACCCACTCATTTATTAAAACATTGTTACTGGCTTTGAATTTGGAGGTTCAAATCTCAGAAGGCATCTTGTAGTCAATACAACCGCTCTTAATCCAGAGTAAAAATCATTGCCTTAAAGTAATTTTACAGTTGTTTATTTTACTAATAATAGTCAGTATATTCAGAATATAACAACATGAGATACGATATTATCATTATGATAACCAATTATAACAAAAGTCCATCATAATTATTTTTACATTACATATTTATAAACGAAATAAATTTTTTTCTTTTATAACTATAATTTAAAATTTAAGAATAATATTTTTTTTAAAGGGTAAAAAAGTTATTTTGAAACCATTTTTATTAAATAAAAAAATCCTTTATACAGATATAGTAAAAATTAGCTATAATTTCTCTCATATTTATATCAATGGGTATAATTGAATTGTCCTAATCAAGTTAGTTTTATTAATCTTATTAGATATAAAAAAATTATTTATGTAATTTTTTAATATATTTTATTATTCCAAAAACTCTTCATCTCATCACAGTTTTGTATTAAAAATGTTGTAATATTTGAATTAAATGTATTTTCAAAAACTTAATCAAATTAAGTATTCATTTTATATATGGTAAATTAATGTTTTTATAATCGCCAAAAAGATTTATAAACAATTTTTTAATTAGTATATAAATATATCTCGGTTAAAATCTTTTTAAATTATGTGGTACGCTTGAAGATATAAATTTTTTTTGTAATAATTTAAGTTGGCTAATTATATGTAAAAAACCTATGAAAATATAGGCTAAAATCGATAAATGTCTTGACATATGATGAAATCTCATCAAAGAATATACTTATGTAATATTTCATAGTTGGTTTTTAATTAACCTTCCGAGTGTTTCTGTGTTCTGTTAGACCCCAAAGCCACTTTGGAAAATAAATTATACCACTTAAGTTTCAATAAAAGTCTGCAACTCCATTTATTGCTCAAAAATAAATTTTCGATTTAAAATTAGGACAATAAAATTATTTAACAATTTAATAAATAAATTAAATACATACAACTTGCAAATTCTGTTGTTCAAAATACCCTATATTTTTTCAAAATTATGTCAGATATTAACACGAAGCTATATTATTAATTTAAAGCAAATTTAACAACATAATAAGGTAAAAATTGCGGAATTTTTTGACCCCGATCTTAACCGATTTAAACCGACATAAAAATAACCATTAAGGATAGCTTTGACAGTAGATATGTTACTGAAAATTAGTCAAATTTCCGTGAAATTTAAAAAATGATTGAAATAGCTATTTTTCTTGCGATCTACACAATTTTAAAATAAGTGAATATGACAATTTATAAATTGATAAGAATAATCCTATGTGAACCCCTGGACAACCGATTGCGAGTAAAGCATGTAAAGAAAACACATTACATTAAGCTTATGATTTAACTGCGTATATAACTTTTAGAACTATTGAAACTAAGAGTTGTTTAACACTTTGAATTTTTCGAAATGTAGGTATTTCTGATACAAACAAATTCGGGTATTTTTATTATCAGGGTAACATTATAGAATTTTCATATGGTTAAACTATGGTTAAACTATGGTATATATGGCTCTATTCAAATTCAAATTAAATTCACAAAAATTTTATGGAGTAAAAATAAGGGAAGAGATACATTTTGCAAATTGATAAATGTACGTAGATTTCTCTAAGTCACTAGGTCTTTCCATTTTTGTGATTTTAAATCAAGGAATAATAGAAATGAGAAAGAAAAATTTTGTCCTATTAAAAAAAGTATTGATAAATGGTAAATGAGCCTATCAAAATTTATGATTCTAAGTGCTGACTTTACAGCTGATGAAAAACTAGTTGTTTTCGAGGAATTTGTCTCTTGAATCAATATACCCATTCTAAACCTGCAAGTTATAAAATTCAATGTTTTTTGTTTACTGATTCAATTAATAATTACACTCACAATATATCAATATATTTTAGCATAATTTGTGAGAAACAATCTAAATGTGCTAGTGAAATGGTAGTCTTGGATCTTGTTTCATATTTGAATGAGAGCAGAAGGAATATAGTATGCAATAAATTTTTCACCTCAGTTCTATTAGATAAAAAAATTGCTTTATTACGACTTACCAATTATGGTAACTATTTTCAGAACAAACAATATATTATTCATGTTAATAAACAATGAAGAAAAAATGATGTACAACTCTCATTTGCTAAGTAATGATATAAAGTGCTTCTCTCTTACTTTCTTAGAGTAGAAATGTAGTTTTCATATTGTTAAAATTCATAAAACCATACTAAAGCTGCAGTAAAAAGTGAGTCAATGAAACTTGAATTCTAATTACCCTATAACCACACAAAATGCGGCTTTGACACTGTTGATCGCATTATTTCAACTACTATCTATAAAACACTGACCAAGCAATGGCCAAACTAAATATCTTTATAATATGGCTTACATTACTCTTATAAAAAAAGATAATATATTTGATAATACAAAAATATTTAATAAAATGATATCAAAGTCCAAATTTTTGTAAGAAATTGCGGATTTGCTTGTGAGAATCTTTGTGAAGAAAAGTCATTCCAGTAAAACCATAATTGAATCTAATAGTAATTTGATGATCCCATCATGAATGAAATGTAGCTTTTAATTAAAAACTTATGATATAACAATCAAAAAACAGTGTTTATTGTAACTGAAACATTGGCGTGAGATGATTCCGATTGTTAAAAATGTTTAAAAAATGAATTCTATAGCTTAATTAAAATGATATTTATAATTATCATTAAATAACAGTGTAATTTTTTGTTCCATTCTATTTTATAAAATACGAACTTACAAGATGGAGAAAAATTAATGAAGTTAAGTATAAAGATTGCAAAATGTGTAAGAATTCTAGTATTAGATATTTATGTAAAATCAGTTTGTTTCTTACAGAATGGATGGATTAACTAATATAGGTGACGGGCGTAATAAATCGATGCTAAGAAATAAACTTAAAAAAAAATAAAAGAAAATAACATAGTTCAATAGTTTTTTCGTATTTTAAAATTTTGCCTACTTTTCCATCTGTCGATAATCATCGCAATATAAATGTTCTTAAATTATAGATGGTTCCTGCTAATGATTATTTTTAAAAACTTTATTATTCTGTGTTCATGATTTTTAAATTGTTTCATTTTTCATGAAACAAATTAAAAATCAGACACTAAAAAGACTAGGTGCACAGTGTATTTTAAGACGCCCGGAACGTTCGTCAAGTTAAAATGATATTCCTAATTTTTAGGTATTTATATCAAACACTGGTTACGCTATGGATTATGTGTGTTAATAAATAATACTAGAAAATTTAGTAATTAAAGATATCAAAATTAAAATATTCTTTTTTATAATTAGCAAGTTATTACAGTCTTATAATTAATATATATATATAAACACGATAATAACTCCACTACTACTACAAGTGATATTAATAATTACTTGGAACTCCAGGTTCCCAACTAAAATATTTTGTATATACAGAATTTACTACTTCTATAGCTTGGTTCAAGTACTGATTCGCCGTTTGTAAATTATGGAAGTTATGTAAAAAGGATTTAGTCATCTATCATTATATACTATTTTATTCAGTATTAATAATTATAAATATATACAATTAAATGAATTCCACAATAATAGCTTTTTTCCTTAATTTGCTCAATGTACGCAGTATTTTTTTTGTCCAAAATTTGAAAAATATTTCCTAAACATTTAATAATTTTTTATACATAAGAATATTTACATTTGACTTATATAATTTATTTGTGAACTTTCATTATTTTCTGGACTTGATTCAAAGCTTTTTATAAGAAAAATCAATACTAGTAGATGAAGCATTGCTAAATAGGATATAAATTAGCTGAAAAAGAAGATTTATGAGATTACCAATAGGAAAAGTTCGATTCCACTATTATAATTAATTATTGGTCTTTGCAGGTCGTCGAAATATCGCCTAAAAATACTGTAGAGGTACTTTTATGCGTCATTCAAATTATCAAATATTCATCTCTCTATTGTAATAATGACATTATTAGTATAGAAATAATTTTAGATTTAAAACAAGCAATAATTTATGTGTATATATGATAATAAAAAAGAAATATAAAATCATTATTCTTACTAATCTTTAAAAAGATCAAATACTGATATACTAGTGTGACCTGTTATCCAAATAATACATCTGTATTTAAAGTTTATTAATATTATTATACAATTACTATAATGATGTATTTTGTTGTACCGTTAATTTAGTATAGTTAAGAATAAGATTTATAATAATATTAATTTTTTCCAAAAATATATAAAATCAATCATTTTTGTTTCATATTAAAATTATCTTGAATTCGATAGACGAATATAAATGAAGTTTGCCATTTATTTTTATATTTTAACATACTATTGAATAACTTATAGTTTACATTGATTGATTTTAAAAAAATTTTACAGCATTTTAGGTCATATAATGTTCCATTTCCAATTTTACTTAGATTGAGTTATTTAGAAAACAAATGATGCTTGTAATACTAAAAATATTGATGATAAATTTCCTAATTAATGCTGTAATAAAATTATTTATTCACCAGGAAAGTATCAAACAAGAAAATAATGGAATTTCTAAAAATTACTGTCATTATGTAGATAGCTTAATAAATATTAATTTTTTTATTTTTCATCCATGACCACGCATATGTTAAAATAATTAAAATATTTCGATGTAGAATTTCATTTAGCTGAGAATATATTATTTATATTTATATTAATATTGACTACCTGTAATCTCATTTTCGTAACCTTTATATAATCTACCCTCTATTTAATGTAACATATTTATGTTTCATAATACAATGCTTTATGTAATCTATTTTTTTAATAGTGTAGTTTTAAATATTTTAGGATCGTGAAAAATTTTGATATTAAATTTGTAATTAAATATGTACGTTCTAGTATATTAGTTTCAATTCCTCGTCAAGTATATTTTTCTGTTAGCACAAAATAATTCAAGTACACTTCGTTCTTTATGCTTTATGCTTCATGCTTCATACTTCATGCGTTTCTGCAGTTGAATAGAAAATTAGTTCATACTAAAAATTATTACTCACTGATATTTCTGAAGCTCTTAAATTTTCTATATAGCATAGAATTTAAGATATTTTTATATAGCATACTAGTAAAATTTATATCAAAATGGAAATTAGTTTGAAAGTTGGCTTAATAACAATTCAAAAGCCAATTTTAAATACTGAGTGCTTTTTAGTCAAACAAAATTCATAGTGGTAATTGTGTAATAAATTATGGATCACTCTAGTTATTATTAAGCGAATTTAACCACTAATTTGGTAGGATAAGTTCGTTAAAATTCGCTAATTTAACTTTATTAAAGTGTTTTTCGTAGATTACACTACAAAAATTTGATATAGTCATATGATAGAAAATATTTAAATTAAAATGAGTGAATATTGCTATTCTCACCGAAAATTAATTTATAAAGTTATTTCACTCATAATGATTTTACAGTCATAATATTTAGTTTTTTAGTCAAAATATATTTTATTTTACAGTCATAATATTTAGTTTTTTAGTCAAAATATATTTTATTTTATAGTCATGATATTTTATTTCACAGTCATAATATTTTATTTTACAGTCATAATATTTTATTTTACAGTCATAATATTTTATTTTATAGTCATAATATTTAATTTTATAGTCATAATATTTAATTTTATAGTCATAATATTTAGTTTTTTAGTCAAAATATATTTTATTTTATAGTCATGATATTTTATTTCACAGTCATAATATTTTATTTTACAGTCATAATATTTTATTTTACAGTCATAATATTTTATTTTATAGTCATAATATTTAATTTTATAGTCATAATATTTAATTTTATAGTCATAATATTTAATTTTACACCCTATTTAGAACATTCTATTAAGTAACTTAAATCTTAATTCATTAGGTATATGATATCGTAGTGTATTTTTGTCAAGTTTAATATTAAAAATTCTCATATATTGTGGAAAATATAGGTGATAAGAATTCAAAATTTTAACGCACAGAATAGTAATTGAACTTACTGGCGCTAAAATGTATGTTTCTAATCACAAGAGATCCTTTAACAATATGGATTTCATGTCATAATCTCCATTTATTAAAATCTTAATTCTTTCTAATAAACAATTTATTGACTTAATTAAACATGTATAGGTAGTTCCTTCTATTTAATTCAATCAAGATATTTTTTTTTCACATCAAAATTAGAAACAAATATTTTAAAACTTTTATAAATTATGATATTTTTGATCTTATTGATATCATATAAAATAATTGTATATTAAGATTGAATTCAGCCCTAAAAGAATATGGTAAAATGTACAATATTTGAATTTTTATATATATATCAATTAGAATCCAAATTTCTACATATAATTATAACAATAATAATAATTAAGATTTTTTAGATAACCTGTAGATAAAAATATTTGTGCTTACATGCTAGAAATTAATTTTCAAATTTTATCATTTCAATGATAAAATAGCCTTGGTTGGTACTTTTAGTGACAAAAATTCTTTAAACATCATTTACACTAATATTGTATAAGATTCGGACAATATTTTTGAATATATTGTGTTTTAAAACGTATATTGGATATATAAAATTGCAATATAGGCTATTGCTGGTCAACAGTTCAGTTAAGTATGGGAATTTTATTACCGACTACTGTTTCAGTCATTCTAATCTCTCAATCTGAACTTTTTAGGTAAAGTATACTGATTGTATTTTTCTACAAAAAAATTCTCAATAATACTGATAGTTAAGGAAGTTTGATGAGAGGGTAGGTTCGAATAATGATGCAATATTAAAAAAAGAGTAAATTCATGACTCGTTAAGATGATTCCCATATAACTGAGAAAAAGCCATATGTTAGCTTTGGTTATCGCCCCAAAACCAGAATGTTAAGTGGTTTAAGCTTTTATCTTATTACATTAACTTTCTTTTAAGCCTAAGCTAATCAATTACAACGATTAGCTTACAGACTTTGATAAAGTATGTCTGATTAACTTTAACATCACAGCATAATAAGCTGTGACAGGATTTTTACATTGCCACTAAAAATATAGTCTCTATATAACTTATTCATGGTAATTTGAAATTCAGATCAATTATACTATAATAGCCTACTAAGAAAAAGCATATGTCAAGTAAACAGGGTTATTCTAAATTTTATAAAATTAATGATAATGATATGAGAAACTGCTTCAAGTTATCTTTAAAATCTAATTTAAGCTTAAAGCATACTAACAAAACTGATTTCGTGGAAAGTAAAAAACAAACATTAAGGAGTAGCTGATAAAAATTTATTAATTTACTTTAGTGTATCATAAGACTGGCCTGACTGTGTATGACCAAATAAGTAAAATTAGGGAATTCTACTTATTAACAAGCACTATTTTCATGTCAATAAAGATTTAATATATATAAAAGTGGATGATATGAAGTTATTCATATGGAGATGAAATATAATTCATAATAAATTATTTAAAACAAGAGTTATGATTCTTAATGTAATCAGATTTCACTATATTTCCAGAAATAACTCTAGATATTTAGCTTTAGTTTATAGTGCATTTTTATTGTTCGATAATTAGATAAAATTATATTTTACGACGTATTTTTATATAAAAACTATTGATACTAAAATAAAAAATATTGTTTGTTAACACATCTTCATTTTTTTCGGAGAAATGGTGAACTTTTTGATTCCTTGATAAATATCTAAAATAATGAACAAAATGCAATTTTATTATTTAAAATATATATAATAAAGTTTTTTTAACCTTCTGATAATATTTTTAAAGTATAAATATATTACCCTATACTGGCATTTTCTAGATTTTTTAAATAACCTTAAATAATTTTAAAAAATTCAAAATTACTTATGATTTCGTAAGATTAAAAATATTACTTGAAACAACACATTCCTGGAATAGTCAGAAAATTTAGCAAAAAAATCAAAGATTCTAAGTAATATCTATCTAGTAATTTAAGAAAATAGCTCGCTTAATGTATTTTTGAGCAAAATAATACTACATTAAAACACTCTATTTCGTAAATTAACTAATTATTTGTTTACCGTTTATTTTTAAGTTTGATTATTTAAATTCACATATTACAATGTGATTCGTTAGATTCGCCAGAGCTTTAAACAAGCATTTCTATATCTGAATATTGAACTAGTGACTATTTTTCTAATTTATTATTAAAATAAAATCTACAAATTCTTTGAAAAAAATCTTAGTCGCATGCTTATGTTGCACGAATAATATTTTAATGTCTCTTTACGTATACTGTAAAAATTCAACAGATAACTTATAATATTAAGTATTTTTTGAATAATGCTCAACTAGAATGACACGAATTTTAAAAGTTATTGAAATTAATATGTTAAAATATATTTTATGAGTCGATTCTGTCAAATTTGTTGTGACAAAGTCATAAAAACTTGAAGTTTTATAATATGTTTATATTTTTGTGTAATCATTTGTTTCTATAAAAAATAAAGCAAACTCTAATTGATTTTGTTGGTTTTTAATTCACGTCTATATTTTTCTTAATAAATCTATCATACAAAAAAGTAATATTGACGGGGTGATATGACTTTTGATGAAATAATTCTTATAGGAAAATATATCTTTAAATGAAAGAGAATTAGAATAATTGGCAAATTAAATCTTTTGAACAATTAATTGTGTTAACAATGCACGCTGGAAGGATGAACTTAATCCTCAGAATTTTATGCATGAATAACTTTTAGCCAATTTCACGTCCATTTTAGGCGTGGATATTAAATTTCAGAACTTATCTACTTACATTTATAAAATTGTGTTCATTTTCGCGTTACACAGAATTTTAAATAATACGCTAACAAATTGATTATCTAAAAATTATATTTTAAGTTGTTAGAGGGATAATTTATATAATGAAGTTAGATTTTGTATCAATGACCACATTTCTTTTTAATGGCTAAGAATTTAGGTTAAATATATTACATAAGTTTCTTCAATAATGCATACTTTGGAAACCAACATTCATGGCCAAATATTTTTTTTCTCAGTGAAAATTATGTTGCTCGAATAAACTTAATGTTGCAAGCTTTTGAGATATAATGTTACTATGCATGTATGATTAAATCCAAAGTGATACTTTAATTTTTGATTCTAATAAATAGATACGATTGTACTAAAGTGAAAATTAGTTGATGAATATATTCAATTTTACACGTTCGTAACCATTCGTACTTATTATTATTTAGGCTAAGACAACTAATTTTAAATCAGACTATGGTACGTATAATAACGACTAGTTATGAATTGTAATAGTGAATCTTGATTTGAAAGGCGTAGCAGGAGTTTTGCTGCATAACATAACAATAAATGCTATATAATAATGAAGAGAAGAAATACTATAGAATCATGAAGTAGATTTAAAGTTCTAAATTATAATGAGCTTATACACTTAAACATAACAATCATTGAAAGGAATTGATTTTATAAAACTTTTAAGAGTAATTACCTTAAAAAAGGATTAGTATATAGAAATATGTTGTATGTTTTTGGTAAAAGATTTTTATGTTACATTGACGTAAATAATCATTAATATATCATCATGGATGACACACATTATTTCATAAAAATTTTATATTAAGATATATTAATGAATGCTAATAGTAGTCAGCAACTGGTTAGGAGCTGACAACCACATGGTTGATAGGCACCAGCCTGTACCGCAAAGCTATCTCCCCGCCTTGTAAAAAGGGATGCTGCTTACAATGTTAAGTTCTTTTTTTACAATTAAGAGTACCCATTAATTAGAAAAATTTCCTTTAAGTCTAGAAATAATACAACAAATATATCAGAACCTAATTTTTGCCTAATAAATAATAGTTCATATTTTCTAAGAATCACTTGAATTAGAGCTACTAAATGTATAAAAATCCGCTCAAGTAATATTATAATCTTTTTTATATTATCGTTATATAAATTTTTTTAAATAAATACTACGTACTGATGTATAAAATCTACTTTTCTTTATTAGGAATTATGAGTCGGCGCATCTTTTTTGCAGTTGATAATTTAATATTTACGTGTCCTATAGAATATTGGTAGTAAAAAGTGGATTTTATGGTAAATTAAGTTCAAATAAAAGCGTATTTTAAAAGAATGGAATATGATGTTAACGTTGATAAAAATTTTAATGATAACTTACTATGCTGGCAAATTTTAGATTTTAAGCCAAAAATAAAATTTAATATTGGCTCATTTTTTACAGCAGATCTAACATATTCATATCAATAAAATATTATTTTTTACTCCAGATAATACAAAAAAACATTATTTATTTATTTAATATACTAATTTATTGTAATTTAAAATATATTTTAGAAATATAAAATAATGGAAGTTATGAAAAACTTGAAATTTTTAATTTATTCTTGTAAAAAGGAATATGGTGGATTTTCACACTTTAATGAAAGCTATATTTTCTATTCAATTATTATTTTATTATAGGAAATATAATTTATATACTAAAGTTAGCTGTTTAATGTATTTTATAAGTAATCTTATTCTTAGAACAAATTGTGGTTAAAAATAATATAGATATTCTAAAAAATCTTAAGAGAACAATTTTCACTATAATATATTTAAAACAAAGATAATTAGCACTGAGTAGTTTGTACTACTGTTGTTAAGATAATACATATTTCTTTTTAAACTACTAATAAGTAAATATTATATTATAGAGTCCAGACAGAATTTGAAGTAATTAGTGCTTTAAAGAAGACAAATGATTCATCAGTATAGGCTGATCGTCGCCAATCTCGATGCTTCGTATTCAACCTACTACGAATCTTACTGTTTCCAGTCATTTGTATCTCTTAATCAAAAAATTCTTAAAAAAATTATGGTAATTGAGTTCTATTAATAATAATTTATACTTCATTTGGTTAGTCGAAGAATTAGGGGCGAAAAGGTGAAGTTTGATGCTGATTTACTAGGGTACGATTATATATGTATAGAGTGTTGAGCTGATTTCCGTTGGCAAAAGCCTGTTATAATTAAGATAGAAGTGGGTAATTAAACGATTAGTATATAATGTATTAAAATCTTTAGTATTGACAATTAATAAATCATATTCTGGGGGTGCAAATAACAATGATACGACACCGGTAAAGTGTAATAAAAAAGTTTCACAAACTTCAATATCACAGCCCAATAAATTCGCCACGGGTACGAGAAAGTATGCAATAACATAGGTTATGAAATAAACTTTAGGGTAACGTTAGATATGTATTCTGAAGAAATTCATCTGCTAGGTTACAACGTCATTACATCAAAATATTATCTTTTGTAGTTATTCTTTGATTTATCAATCATACTTTATAGATAAACATTGTGTTTATTGTTCTGAAATACAAAGATTTGACAAGATGAAGGGTATTTTGTGTAAATATAGAAATAATAAGTTATGTCATCTTCACCACGGTCATATAACAAATACTTTTAGTATTTCATTATAATTTGAGAGTCAACCATGATATGATCTATTGTATTTCAGGAAAAAGCTAGCTAGGATGGTAAAAGATATCTTTTTGATAAAATTAGATTTTTTCGTATATGTAAAAAAATACATTAAAAACTATTAATGTATTATGGATATTGGAATATATGCTAGATTTTAAAAATAAATACAGGTAGCTTATAAATCATAATGATGCTAAAGACAATTTTAATTGTAATCAAATTTTTATAGTCGAATATAACAAGAAGCTGGCTGATGGATGTATAATTTTTATACTTAAAAGGACATGACTTTATAAAATAAAGTAATAATGTGCGTGCTATAAAAATAAACAATATTTTGAAAAAATATATAATATAGAAAACAGAAAAAAATATACTATTATATAAGAATAATAGCTTTAAATTTATATAACTAACATTTTTTAAAAAAGTTGAGCATAAAAATTAAGAATAATAAAACCGTACCAGGACAAAAAATAATGAAAATAATTTTCCAGGGAAAGTGATTCGTAGTGTAATCATAATGTAAAAGGTGTTCGTATGTACTATAATTATATGAATATGTATTTTTGCATTTTCCAGCATCACATATACTATTGCGCTCTTTGCCACACGGAGTGCCTATAAATGCATTTAATTATGAAATCAAACATATATGTTTTACCTTCAGGTAAAAAAAGAATTTTTTGAGGCATTTCAGGACTTGTATAATATTCACAACTCATAGTTTCTTTCTCCATACATTTGATTGTACATTGATCATCATCGGCTAGTGTATGACATGGTATTTTTCCAATTTTATAGCAGATCGATTTTGAGCAATTCTATATAAGAAATATTCTATTAATATCAAAATATATGAGGAAGCGATCACCCCTTTATGACATAAACCATGGCTACTACTACACTCAGTTAATTCATTAATATCATCATATTTAACGTCACAAAACGCGCTGTTCCCGCTATAATAAAAAAGTTTACACTACTTATTGATAGACATTAAAGTTAACCTGCAATAACTCGGATGACTACACTCATCTCCATTGTGACACATAAACGATGGCTCACGAAAGTGACATAATTCTGTACAACACAGCTGATGAGGTCTAATTGTAATATATTAAGAATAATTAAAGAAAATAAGAAATTACTCGCAGACCGCATCATCAATAAAACTACATTCGTTAGGAGTTCCTGGAGCATGGCAGCAAGTCCCAAAATAACTATCGCATTCTTCTCCTCTTTCAACGACACCATTACCACACGTGTTAGGTTTATTTTCTTTATAATAAATAGAATTACAAATGAGGTTAATTTTAAATATAAAAATAAATAAATTATTGTTATTTTTAAAAAAGAATCACATTCTGACACTTTAATTTTTATATTATACTGTAGCATGATATAAAGTTGTTTTTCTTTCATTATAAAGTTGTTTTAACATAGTTTGTATAGATATGATTGCAAAAAACCTTTAAGTATTAAATTAACCTTTTAACGATTACCATGTTTTTATAGTTTAGATCTAAGATAGAATCCTTTTAGTTATTATAGTGAATGATTATATGATTGAATTTGATGGACACACCATTCATGAATAATACAAAACATATCAATTTTTGTGAAAAGGATTTATTAGATGTTTAAATAATTTTTCATGATAAATAGATTATTATTGTCTTACAGTTAATAAAAAAAACAAAAATAATAATAATTAATATTAAAATTACTTTTAAAACACCCACGCCCTTTATGAAATAGATTACTTGCAATGATGTATATACTTGATATTGAAAATTTCAGGTCTTTTCTAGAATTTATATAATCTGCATGAGTATCCATGATGTATTTAGTATCAGCTATGTTATCTTTACTACGAATCTTGTTTTTACGCTTATTAATAGTATCCAAAATTTTTATTTTATATCATTATCTTGCATTTTTTGAACTGGAAAATCGTTTCTGTCGTATTCTGAATCGTGCTATATAATGTAGATAAGTTTTGTAATTAGTGAACATCATATACCTTAGCACCTAAAGTATGGCCAGCTTCATGTAGTATCATACTTCCTGCTGTCTCTGGATTAACAAATTTTCCATGCATTATTGTATTAATAACCATCGGTGTTCTTGACTGACACAAACTTTTTATTTCTAAAAAAATTAAGTATAAAACAAAAGTTGTAGTAAATTTCAGATCAGGTGTCTTAGATGTAAGAATTTCAAAAAATAACATTAATGAGTGACTCTAATAATGGTATTATCATGAAAGCTTATACCTTCATGAATAATTGAATAATTTATTTATAATAAAAAAACATTTTTTACTATATTAATAATAACTTTTTTTCCGTGAATAATAAAAATCCTTGAGGCTCGCTAATTTACTCTTTGATTTTCTAGTTTTTTCTGCAAGAAGCTAAGTAATTATTTCCGTTATGTTTAAGACAAATTTGACAACTATTGATTTACTACTATATTATAACAAATTATTTTTTCTAAGATGCTACTATCCTATATTTGAATATCCTGAAATAAATTCTAAAGATATGGGCTGAATTATAGGGGCTTAATATTTTTCAGTGCAGCATATCGTCTTAGAAGTATATATATTTATATAAATTACAGAAAGTAAATTTGAATTTTATTTAATAAGTAGTAAAATTATTTTTCATGAATATTTAGTAACAAGCTCCAGATATTAGAGACAGTATTACTTATAAACTATTTTTATATATGTTTGATTACGTTTTTGTCGACCGACACATCAAGACTAAGCTGCTTTGAATAAAATTGATAATTCTGCTTAAAATAAATAAAATTGTTTAATTTTTACATTATCAAAATCATAAAGGATATATTTGTGCGCACTCACTCATCGACAAGTGACGATGTTGTAACTTTCAACTAATTTTTCTTAAATATAATTAATTAAGATCAGAATTGTATGATTGAATAAATAATTACTGTAAATTATGGCCTCTTAAAAAGATTTTTTTTTAAACAAAGTATAAAGGAAATTATAACTTCTTATCTTACAGTCATTTATTATGAACTATTAATAATTTTTATTATTAGTGGCTATGATTTAAGAATTATACTGTTTTAAATCCATTTTATTGTATTTAACTGACTAATTTTTATTATATTTTTATTTAAAGTTATCAAATTTGTTTAATACCAGTCATTAGATGTAATACAAGAGGCAAACTATTATTTATAGTAGTGATCAGGATTACTTATAGATATCGCACGTGAGTATTATTTATTGTAATGTCTTATTTTATTAGTAGTTTTATAATCTAAATATATCAAAAAGTAAAAATTTTACTACGTTAATTATTTTAAATTAAATTAAACGTGTAATCGATTTTGTTTGTATAAATGACGGTTTAAAGTAACAGAATGCTGATGCAAAGATTAAATTTTAGGTGGTACGGATTTTTGATTCTTGTTCAAACAAAATGATTTATTTTAAAAAGAAAACATATTATTGTTTTTAGTCATTTATTAAAAAAATCTGTAGTTAAAAATATGTCTTTTTGGGTTAAAATAGAGCGAATTCTATATTTACTGATAATTCTAGGCATTACATGAACCCAATAGTTTATGACTTTTAACAGACTATTGTTTACAAAATTACGGTTGCTGATACATTATTCTTTATAGAGTAAATATAAATTTTTAAATGTAATATATAAAACTTTGTCTAAAATTACAGAATTTTTATTTTGAATATTATTGTCTAGTTAATATAGACGATATTATGCTCTCTGACATTTTTAAATATCGTTACAAAAAAAGCTGGTTCAGTTACTAGAACATTTAAAACTAATCCCAATGACTCTATTTAATGAATGTAGAAGTAAAATAGCATTTATAAAAATGAAAAAACGGATAGATGGACGTTTCTTTATTGATAACTGCATAAAGAAGGAAAATTCATCAGAAAAAACACTTTTTAATATTCGAAGCTCTCACTATTGAAATTTGCTCATAATATAATTTTTTTCTACATAGAAGAGTTTGATAAAACTTAAAGAGGAATAAAGATTGATTTCATTAAACTATTATGGATTGAAAAAATTTTACATGTTATGTATTTTTTTCAATTACATTTCGAACCATGAAGAACTAATTAGGGTTCCAGGAATCAGTGTCTAAGATGACGAATTTCACCTTGTAAAATACAATCAGAGGATTGGAATAACACCCCGCCGTTTTGGCATCTGGATGGTAAGTAGGATAAATTTCAACAGAAGCGTATTCTTTAAAAAAACACCAGGCCACCCTTTAAGGCATTATAAGAAATAATTTTGAAGTTCCCTAAATCGTGACTGACTGTTTGCCTCCATACTATAGTTTGTCTGATATGGGATCACATATTTTAATTGTTTTTACAAAATACAAATTTGTAAACTCAGAAGATGCTCACACGAACAGAATCGAATTGACATGGAATGTTCTCAATTGATCATTCAGGTATGTCACTAATAAAACTAGGTTATAACTGATTCCTATATAGTTGTTTATTTGTTCAGAAAAAGTGAGAAACATATTTTTTTAGAGTGATTAGAGCAATTAATGGAATATACTCATTCTAGAAATATTAATATTTATCTTGTGACTATCAGATAAGTATTATGTTACGCAACATCTTTTAAGATTTTAAAGGATTATCGACCGTCCTTTTGTATACATTCACAATTTTAACATTCTTATTACAGATATTTAAGCCCAATTTTACAATAACCCTTAATCTTTTTAAAAATAACAAAAGTTTATTAACTCTAAATGGAATCTCAGAAAAAAAAATTTAAAAAAGATTCATTAAAGTTGAACATTAAAATTTCATTGTTATACCAGTGATGTTTTTTGGATATCATTTTATATAAAAATGAGAGTTATCATACTAATTTCTCATTTTATTAACTAAAGGGCAATTTTCTTGTTGTTACATTTTTTGTCAAAAACGTGTTTTTAATTTTTTTTTTCACTAAATCAATTATTTTTCTTTGATTAACAAGCTGTAATGTTTATATTTGTTAATGATTAATATATTAGGCGCAATAAGTATTGCTAAAGAATTATATTATGGTAAAAATTGCACATTCTTAACACTAATCATGGGATTACTATTCTGTGATAATTAAAACTTTTAATACACCTAAAATCACGGTTATACGCCGACCACGTTCTTTATTTAGCTCATTATTGGATTTGAGTCTATAGCATATGTTAGAGAGTCATATATTATTTTCGTATACTGCTACATAATCAACCATTATCGATTTAATGTCTGGATTCCAGTGTCAGCGTGATTAATGATTATCATAAAAGTACAGGTTATCATAGAGCTTCTTACCATCCAGAATTGAGAGATACAAAATGCCACAAGTACTAGTCTATATGATGGACCAAGCTTTAGTTTAGATTATTTAAAAAATCATATTTCCATACAGAAAAGATTTGCAAAGTTACATAGTTAAGTAATAGCTGTAATGTTATTGCTGATGTAAATCCCCAATCAATGCAGATTTACTACTCACATCTTCAGTTTGAAAGTAAAAAAGAATTCAAAGTCATTGGACTAACTATTAAATAAAGTTTTTCGAATAATAATATAAAACGGAAAGTCAAAAGACTAATAAAGTTAGTGTTTTTTGAAGTCAATATAGTAAATCAAAAAACATGAAATAGACACTGATCCCTATAGAGCAGTGCTTTTTATTTTGGCAAGATTTTTTTATAAAAACCGATTATAACTTTTGAAATTAGTAAAATTTTTATTTGATAAATATAGGTAAAACATTAATGATTATTTATGTTCGATTGATTTTGTAATTTAAAAAAGACGATACCTAGATTATCTATTTTTATGAAATATCAAACTTACAAAAAATTAAAAATACGAAGTAAAATAAACAGGTATAGTAGAGTTTCTACATTTTTGTAGTTTCAACAGCACTTTGTAATAATATTTTTTATGTCTAAATTATATAATTTACTAATTCCACTGATACATTTATTCACATCACATATTTTGTAAAATCAAAATTGAGGACCCACATGTGCATAATTCAAAATATTATGAATCGATAATTAGAATATACTACCCTATTATCATTTTTGAACTACTTTCATATATATTCGGGACAGTAGAACATAATGAAATTGTAAAAATAAGGTTGTAAATTAATTTACAAATACTACTAATTACAATCGCAATAATAGCAAAAAACTAAAAATATGGGGATTTAAAAAAAACTTTTGTTGGGAACTATAATTCAAGATACTTAAAATTGTAAAAATATAGATTAAACAACAATAGCATTACATTTTATAGAATCAAGAATTTTAAATTGTTCCTTGTTGAATTTAAAAGATTTTGTTGAAAAATTGACAACAAGACTAGTTGTTATATTAAAAAAATCAAAAATTTTTTCTATTATTTCTCACTTCAGAAGTGTCGCTAATTATTAACATAAAAGTTGACTTTGTTAGAATTATATTGTCTTAAATAATATAAAAGTAAATAAAAAAGTTATGTTGCTCTCTAACTTACTTTAGTAAAATTACATTATACGAATTACTTATGAATTGCGGAAGAATGATAATTTAAACAATTTAGTAATTTTTAACAAATATCATTTGATCCAACAGTAAGATTATAGTATTAAAAATAAAAAATTTATCAGAATTTAATAATACTTTATATAAGTCTATACTGAGGTATTAAATTTAATTTTTACATAAAAGTCTATAAGACTGCACAATATCGCATTATGTTTTATAAGTATAATTTAGATTGCTATGTTTTGTGTTTTTAGAGTCATGTATAGTTCGAACTATATTGATCATAGTAACAAAAAATGTTTACCCTAAAAATTAAGCTACGAATATAAAGTCAAGAAACAAGACTAATTAGTGTTGTACTTGTAACTTGCGGATAATATTTGCTTTCTTTTGCTTCCAAAACATGGTAGAGTATTAAACAGAGGATATGTGCCAATATAATAAAGTTTCTTAAGAGTAAGGTATAATAACTCTAATGCGAAACTAATGATGTCACAAAGTACACGTATTAGTATATAATATTATTAGTTTCTACTGATATTTGAAAAAGTTATAATAATTTATTGTTTAACTAAAAATTATTATGGGTTCCCATTAATTAGTACGCCAATTTCTAAAAATAGTGCGGATTAAACACCATAAGGTTTATAGTAACACGCGTTATTTTTAAAAATATAATAATTATGCTGGATAATTGGAACTTTACATTACATAAAAACAATGTAGGTATTTGATCTCTCTCAGAAAATATCTCAGTAGAACTTATTTTATATTTTATAATATACTTTTTATTAAACTATATAGATATTGATTATTTTTACAATATTTTATAATAAATCATTTATAGACTTTACACTATTTTCAAAGCATACCTACGTAAGATATTCGACAAATAAATTTTACCACTCAAAAAAGGTATACATAAGTAACTTTTTGTTATTATGTATATATATATATATATAACCTTGAAGCAGTAATTAAGATAATTCACTGCCTTATACAACATAATGTTACTGTGAATAGGTGTGCCGCCTGGATAAATATTCCAATTGCTCTTAGTTATACAAACAATGATAGTTGGTTTTTGATACAGAATTTCAACTTACTTAAGGAGTAAAGTTCGCCATGCACTATAGCCTGAAAGTTATTCCAATACTCTGCTGTAATCAATACATGTTGACATATAGTTGAATTATCGGTATACTTATGTTTGTAAAATTCTGATGCTAATTTATTTGGGTTCTTCAGGTATGTATTAAGAATGCTATACTCGGATAACACATCTTGAGATTGAATTCTATATTGAATCACTAAAAATACATTAACTACAATTTTTAATAAATAAATAGTAGTAGTAGGGCACAGAAATGACAAAATATAAAATTTAAGGCTAGAGTATATAATCTGAATATGAGCAGTCAAAACCATCCACTTTAGAGCAATTCTAGTGTCTAATAGATCAAAGAACTATTTTGGACAATAAATTATAACAATTAAGATATAGATTGATCATATACTTTATTTATTTTGCCAAAAATAAATGCTAAGTTATCAATTTTGGAAATACAATTGTATTAAAACTTTATTCAAGAAATAAATCAAATACATACATATAGCAACTTTGCGGTCAAAAATTTCCATGTTTTTTTGTATTGATGTTATGTCAAATACAAACATAAGACTATACTAAATATTAAAAAAAATCTAAAGACAAAATAAGGTGGTAATCGCAAAATCATTTAAATTCGACATTGAATAACTTTAGTTGACATAAAAACAATCATGACTGATAGCTTGGATAATGGATCTGTTACTGAAAATGAGTCCGATGTTATCAAAATTGATGACCTCGTTCAAGAAGTTTTTTTTTCTCAATAGAAAATCTGTAAAACTTTTGAGAATATAAATTTATGTATTGGAAAGAATAATGATATATGGATCTCTGAAAAACTGATTCTGATCATAACATGTAAAGAAAATATATTTCATAAAACTTCTGAAGTAACTGTGTACGCAAAATTCAGGATTCCAAAATTTAGGATTGTTTAAGAAAATTATTTTGACTTGAATTTTTCGAGACTTTTATTTCTAATACCAAGAAATTCTAATATTTTTATTACCAAGATAGTTGGAAAGAGTTAGCTTAATATGAATTAATGATATGTATTGGTATTATTTATATATATGGTTATCTCAAAATTTAAATTATAATCCTAGAAACTTTATAAAGTTAAAATAAAAGGTGGATATATTTTACAAATTGATGCATTTGAGTAGATTTATCCAATTCACTAGATCCTTACGTTTTGATGATTCTAAGTCGAGTAATGGCAAACTTGAGACAGACAAAATTTGTGTAACTAGACAAATTTTTGATACATGAAATAACAGATCATCTTTCTTTTGATTCTGAATGCTGACTTTACAGTTAATGAGCAACTAACTATTTTTTAATAAAATATCCCTTTTAGCTGCATATATCTACTATATCTGCGAGTTTGGAATTAAATGTTATTTTATTACGGACCCAATGACTAATTATATTCATATTATATCTATACATTTTAACAGAATTAGTGAGAAACGACCTAAATCCATTTGATAAACTGTCCTCATAGATTATGATTCATATTTGTGGGTAAACCGATTGAACGTAGTATGCAATAACATTTACCCTTGATTCCACTTGGTGACAAAATATTTGATTTTAGCTTATAAATAATAGATACTATTTTCAAAACAAGCGTGTTGTTCCTCCAGTTCTTAAGTCAAGTTGCAAACTACGTGTTCAAGCACCCATTTTCTATTGAATAATAAGCATTCTCTTACACCACAAGAAGGAAAGTGCAGTTATCCTATTTTTAAAATCATTAATTAATACTAAGTAACAGAAAATGATGCAAAATAGAAATCAAAGTCAAATTAAGCTATAATCCTACCAAGTGCTGTGTTGGCACCGTTGATCGCAAAATCCCAACTTTAGTGTTAAAAGGTACACCAAGCAATGCTTAATATACATTTTTCTTAATAAAATTGATACTACTATTATTAATGGATTACATTTGTATAAACAATTATTTAATAAAAAGATATCGAGGTTAAAATTTTTAGATGAACTTGCGGGTTTGGTAGTGAACGCCTTTGTGAAGAAAAGTCATTGCATTACAACCATATTTGAATTAAATAGAAATTTGGTGAGCTGATCATTGAATAAATATAGCCTATGCTTCAAAATGTATGATAGAAAAAACATAAGACAGTTTGTATTGTGCCTCAAACATTGCTATGATATTATTCTAAATTCTTATGTTAATAATGTTAAAAAATTAATTAAATAACTAAATAAAACATATTTCTATGTATCATTACACAACACAAGTTTATAATTGAATTCATTTTTTAAAACTACAAGCTTACAACGTAGAGAGGAATTAATGATGATATAAATAATAAAGGTTGCAACATGTGTAAGAATTAGTGTATTAGTTAGTTGCTTAGATAAAATTTCTTAGTTATATAGTTATCAGAATAAATAAGAACTATCAATAGCATTCTAAATTGATGGTGAAAAATAAATTTTAGCAACAACAGGAAAGAAATTAACCTAGCTCAATCGACTATATCCTATTATTTTAAAATTTTGTATATTTCTGCATTCATCGGTGTTCAGCGCAATACAACCTTTCTTGAATTCTAGATGGTTCCTGCCAATGATTATTTTTTTAGACTTTACTATTTGCGTTCATAATTTTTAATTCGCTTAATGAAAAAAGATATTCGTGTATTAGATACTAAATAGTAATAGTGTATTTTAAGATACCTGAAAGGTTGTTCTAGCAAGAATGTTATTCCTCATTTATACGCATTTAAATCATCTACTGGTTACGATATGGATTACGCTTGTAAATTATATTGGAAAGTCTAGTAATTGAAGATACCAAAATTAGATGTCCTTTATTATATTTTAGCACCTTATAGCAGGCTTTTTTATATTTTAGTTATATTAAGTATATAAACATGATTATAATTCCACTACTACTAATAGTGCTATAATTAATTACTTGGAACTCCAGGCTCCCAACTAAAATATTTCATAAATACAGAATTTACTACTTCTATAGCTTGGTTTAAGTACTGATTCGCCATATGTAGATTATGGAAGTTATATAAAAAGGAATTAGTCATCTATCAACGTATATTATTTCATTCAGCATTAGTAATTAGAAATTTACAGTTAAATGAATTTCACAATAAGAACTTTTTTGCTTAATTTGCTTAATATATGCATGATTTTTTGATCCCAAGTTTGATAAATATTTCCTAAACATATAATAATTTTTTATACACATGAATATTTACATTTCACTTATATAATTTATTTCCGGACTTTCATCATTCTCTGAACTCGTTTGATAGCTTTTTGCAAGAAAAATCAATACGTATAGATAAAACATTGCTAACCAGGATATACATGCACAGAACGCAATGACTTATAAGATTACCAATAACAAAAATGCCGAAACACTATTATGATCATTTACTGATTATTACAAGCCGCAGCAATATCGCTAAATAGTACTGTGGAAGTATTAGTATGTCTAATTCATATTAAAAAATATTCATCTATATATTTTTCAAGGCCATTATCAATATAAAAATAATTTTAGATTGCCTAAAAAATATAATTTTTGTGAGTAATTTATATTACAAAGAAATGTAGACTCATCTACTTTTCTAATTTATAGTCAAATCAAATATTTGTGTACTAGAGTCACAAGTCTTCAAGAATATACATCTGTATTTATTTTATAATTAGAGTTTATATTTAATGTAATGATAAAAATATGCTATTTCATTAACAGAATATAGATAATAATAAATTATATACAAATATTAATTCATACAATGAATAGAAAACTATCTAATTGCATGATAAAAGTTATAAGACAATTCAGGGATTTTTTAGAGAAAAATAAAATCATGTCTGCTGTTTATTCCTATAATTTAATGTATTTAACACTGACTAATAGTTCACATAAGTTAATTTATAATTGATATTTTTTAAAGTTTTTGTCAATTTTTTTGCATAGTTACCTAAATTAGTTAGACTGAATTTTTTTAAACCTAAATACTACTTGTAACAGTTTAAAATTAATTAAAAATTGTTGCTTATTGACGCTGTGAGCAAATAATTATATTCCATGTAAATGTCGGACACAAAAATATAGAATTTATAAAAATTACTGTTTTACTATTAGAAATTAAATCATAAATTTTTTCCTTTTATTTATCATAGTACAAATGTATGTTATAATAATTAAAATAGCTCCTTCTAGGTTTTAATTTTGTTGATGATATAAGTATAATAATAATTTGGACCTGTCATCTCGTTTTCATAGCTTTATATAACATATCCTCTATTTTATTATATAGATTGATATACAATAAAATGGCGTTTTTTTGTTTATTTTCGTCCTGGAATAATATAGTATAAAAATCTTTTGAGTTGTGTAAAATTTTGATATTAATTTAGAAATAATGAAATCTTTTATACCCTTTAGTTTGTTAATTCAGATCTTTGTCAAGTACATTTTTCTGTTTGCACCAAATAACTCAAGTGCATTTTATGCGTTGCTGCAGTTAGCCGAGAAACTAATTCGTACTATAACTTATTACTCACTAATACTTCGGACTCTGGTGCCTTATTTTATTATATTTTATACTGTATGATTTTTTATTATCTTTTCATATAGTCTACATAGTTCTATTTTGTATCAGATTGGCAGTGAGTTTAGTAAGTTGACTAAATAAAAATCACCATATAGAGAAAGCAAATTTACATTCACTTTTGCATTAGTCCATTTAAAAGTATATAGCCTGAGTGACTTAGGTGTAGTGTCTAGCAATTTCAACGTTGTTTACCAAACAAAAAAAAATTTAAAAAACTCACATGTGCTATTTAAATTAAAAACGATTTATAGTGGTAATTGTACTTACTGTAATAAATTATGGATCAGGTTAGTAAATATGAAGCAAATTTAACCACTGATATGCTGAGATAAATTTGTTAAAAGATGTTGTACTAACCTAAGTAGAGTGCTTTGTGTACATAAAGCTAATTTAAAGAATATGTTAGAAATGATATTCAGCCTAATGACAGGACTTTTAGTAGATTACACTCTATCAATTCAATATACTCATATGCTGGAAATTTTTGTAATTTAACAGAGAAATATTGTTATCCTCATCAAAATATTTAATAACGATATTTTAATTTTATGATTGTGTAGTCATAAGATTTTTTTTTACTCTCTATTTATAACGTTATGTTAAATAACTATAATTGTTATTCATTAGTAATATGATTATCGTAGTGTTTTTGTTCTATTCAGTATTAATTCATTAAATATATTGTAAACAATATAGCTGGTAAGAATTAAATATTTTTACATCACGGAATACCAACTGAACATACTGCTGATAGAAGGTTGTCTACAATAACAATTGATACATTTAACAATATTGATTTCACGTCACAGTCTCTATTGTTTATAATCTTAACTCTGTCCATTAGCACGTTATTGTCTTAACTGAATACGTATATATGGTTCTCTCTTCTTATTTTGATCGTGGTATTCTACTTTTTTTATAAAATATAATGGATATATTTCAAAATATATATTAATTAGGCGATAAATGGTCCCTTAAAGTATTTATTTCATATGACAGTAACGATATCGTATAAAATATGTATAGGGAGAGATTTTCATCCAAAGAATATGGTAATACGTGAAATATTCTAGTTTATCTATATTAGATGTAAAATTATCTGTCCAATCTACTGTAAATAAATATGGAAGTTTATAAACAACTATGATTTTTTATGTAATTTATTGGTAATAATATTTGTAATTGAACGCTTGAAAATAATATTTCTTATGTTATAATTATAATTAAAAAAACTTCTCCTTGACACTTTTAGGGATAAATTTTTTAAAAAATCATTCAAGGTAATAATTTTTAAGAAATAGAGCATCTTCTTTATTATATTATGATTTCAAACGCATATCGGACACAAAATTGCGATATAGGTTAATACTGCACAAATGATAAGTTGCGAGTTTGATACCTGTTACTGACTACTGCTTCTATTCTTTCCTATCATCTAATACCTGATTAGTACGTTGAACATAGTAATTGCACTTTTTCTACAAAACCTTATAGATCATTGTGGTAGAGGGAAGACAAAACCTGGTGGTGATACACTTAAGTAAATTCCTGCATCAATGACGTGATTTTCTATAGAGCCATGTCAGAGAAATGAAAACTGTAGGGTTGATGGTCATCCTAAAGCGAGGATGTATAGTTTTTTAAACTTACACATTACGGTATATTTTGAGGCTGTAATCAGGTGTTAAAAACTAAGATAACTCCGTTAAGATACCTACAACTCTCGACAAAGTAAGTCTGATAAGCCGTAACTTCATAGCCTGTAAGGCTTCTGTAGATATAATATCTGATAAATAAATACAAAAATAGCAATATAATTATTAGGACTTGTAAACCAAAAATAAATAAAACCTTTTATTTGCTAAGCAACTAAAGCTACTGCTAATACGCTTAAGTAATGATGATTCTTTATCACGAGTTCTCCAAAAAATTTTTGCAAATAATGTATATATTTAACAATCTCTGATATATTTATTAGCTATATCTTTGCCCTTAAACATGTTTACAAATATATAAATTCAAATGATTCGTAAAACGATTCTTATTTAAAGCGATGATTAGAGGAAACTCATAGAATTTTGCATTATCAAGACACTATATCAGAACTGCATGATAGCATAAAATCTTGATCAATTATACTATTTTGACCTATCAAAAAACTAGCAGTATAATATAGCTAGTGCCCACCAACAAACACTGTTTTCTAACAAATCTATCCTTCCGATATTTTTTAATCATTGTTATTACGTCAAAATCAGCTTGAAAATCACAAATAATTGATTAATAATTAAAAACAAAATTCAAACATACGCTCACTCTAAATAGAATACGAACTAATATTATAGTGTTAATCAGTTAAAGATTTACATTAATTACCAATAGTTTCACAAGTATTCGCAAGAAAAATTCTTATTATCACAAATTTTGTAACACTAAATGATAAATACAGAATATTACTTGAAAATGAAACAAGGCAGCTATATTCTGCAGTGTTTGGTTTGACACATGCTTAGAGTATCTACATATTTCGTTTTCCCTTTGTCTCTTTATTACCATAATTTGTGGTGTGTTACACAATTGTAACAAAAAAAATATGAGTTTTAGCTTTTGGATTTTTTATAGCCTACTACAATGATAATTAACTAGTACAAGCATGAATCATGCTAAATTATTAACAAAAATAATTATACTTTTTACTCTTTTCTTGGAACAGGTTCTCCCCACCTATATTAATTAAGTTTTTATTTATTTACAATAACTAATTTTTATCTAAAACCTATTGGAACGTTTTATCTCAATTGATAAAGTTATTGTTAGGCACTAAATTATAAATAAAAAAGCCCTAGAGTGTTTTATACCAACACATACAAAATTACATGGATTAATATATATATTTTTTAGTTTAGGATTACTGGTTTTTTTAAAAGAGATAAACTTATATTTATATACGAGATATTGATTATGTAGTGAAAATTCTTATATTACCAAGGAAAAATTGGAATGATTACAAAGTCGTGTTTCGAGTTTGTTGGTAGCAGATATACGAAAAACAGATTTCTTCTCATGTGAAACAAACGGAAAATTTATCGTAACATGTAGAATTTTCTATGCTGGTAATTTCTTATTACAAGATTACATTATAAATTTGGGCAGAAAGATACTGGAACAATGGTTTACTTCTGTAAAACTATTTATTTTCATGCGCTACATTTACTCAATAATATTTTTGATTTATTTTTCTATTAATATTAAAATTGAATACTTTAACTCAACTATCACCTTGTATTGTAATAATAACACACTATTTTCAAATATTATATTCACAGTAATATAATCAAATTATTTTAGACAAAATAATAAATATTGCTAATTTAAGGGATAATGTAATAAGATAGCTTCTAAAATTTCTTCAAGCAACTGCATAGGGTTTTGATGAATAGACCGAAACAAATAATTTTTCAATTATGAATCTAATATTTTGTCAACTGTTCTATTTATTTTACTTTTTAATTTCTTATTAATTTTAATCCAAATAAATTTAATTTTATTGCTGTGCACACCATCTTTTTTAGATATTGAAATACCTGGCTAACGGTTGGATAATTAAAACATTCACTTGTTAAGAATGAATGGGCTTTTAACTGCCCTGAAAAAATTTTTTACCCTCTTACATCTTCACTTATATTATAAGAACATAGTGTGCTTATTTCTATTATTCACTCTAAAATGTTAGACTTTAATCATTTTAGTGTTCTTCTCAAATATAATGCGTTCACACACTCTAAAAAACCACTCCCATCAGTTCTTTTATTGTACCTTTCAGGTTTCGAGGATTTTTCCAAAGAAATACGTTAGTTATTCATTGAAGAGCTCCTGTACTTAATTCTTTTAGACAAAACTAAAAAATAACTAAATAATTGTTATTTTTATTATATATACTTTTGATATCATCTCCATCGCTATTATTGCCTAAATTTTATAGACATTCAGCATTTAAAGATATTTTCCAAGAAACTTCTCATTATAGGTCACGCAAAATGGTCTTTACGTTCTCCATTTTTTGCATTAAACTATTTGAATGATTTTATTATCCCTATTTATAGTTTGTATTGTTTTAAGAATTTTACAGCAAAGGTATCTTACAAAATTAAACCAGACTACTTTCATAATTTTGGACAACTCTAATCATTAACCAATTCATTAGTACCTCTACAATAAGTTCAATATTAGATATTTTTAATATCATCCTTAGTCATAATTTGCTATTATATCAGCTCATTAGATTGATGTGATTGAAAAACTTCGATATTCTAGTTGAATAATTAATGTTACAAGATTTTCTAAGTTAAAGTAAGAATCCAATTGAAAATTTTCACTTTATTTGGTGACTTTATAAGTTATGAGGAAATCAAAATTTTCCCCTGTTTCCTCGTATTTATTCGTAGGTTAAACTGCAAATATTCTGAGCTCTTTTGACCATCCTCATGTAATTGTCTGACATGTATCTTTTGCATCTTTTAGGGATATACTGAATAGTTTATTTTTCAACGAGAAACTCATGAAGCTTTTCAGAATCATTTAATAATAAATTAAAGAGTCATTCTATATCGTCTCCACTCGTTGGCAGCGCGAAATAGCTTCTTGATATAATTCGAATCAATAAAGTAAAATTTAAAACGTATGGTGAATAATTAGCTAAAAAGAATAAAATGGCATTGTCTAGCTATAAAGAAATAAAATAAATGATGTTATCGGTTTTACGCATTTTATTTGACTGTATTTTTAGTAAACATTTGTTAAAATCTTGTACTTAATCGGTTATAAATGATTTTTGTTTTGCGAGCTAAATTTTATGTAATATCATTGAATAAAACAATTGGAGATATTTAGTTGTGTGAAAAGGGTTTTTCAAGAGACGCCAGCTATACTAATACCTACATATCTTTCATAGAAATGCAAAATGAGAAATTCCTCATGCGTTACCTAAAATCATAAAAAAATCTAATCATATTATTTTAAATAAATATAGTATATTGTGTTCTCACTATTTGAAGTGCATTTGAATAACAACCCATATTTTGATATTGATATTTTCTAGAGTTTATTTTCGATTTTAAAATTAAAAATTACTTTTTAGTTCGTAAATTTAAAGCAATTACCCGAAACAACACACTCCAAGAAAATTTAGCCATAGTCTTAGATTCTATGAAGTGTTTATCTAACAATCCAGGAAGGTAGTTAGCTTATAAACCACCGAGTGGGACAATAGCTTATCAAATTTTCAAACCCCCCTCTTTCGTAAAATAATTATTTTCATACAATTTATATTAAAATTTATTTATTTCAAACCATGTTTTTATGAATAATGATTTATATTTTCCGGATTTTCGAAACAAGCACCCAAATATCTGAAATACTGTATTGATGATTATCTTTCTGATTTATGAAAAAGAGGATAATTATAGAAAATTGGCGTTTTCTTAAAAAAAATCGTAATCGTATAATCATGTTGCGCTATAATATTTTAAAGTTTTTTTTAAGGATACTCTAAAAAAGTCAACACGTACTTTACTATAAAAAGCATCATAACGTATTTTTTGATTAATGCAAAATAAAAAAAATATTTATATGAGCAAGTTAACACAAATTAGTCGATTTACTCACATTTTCGGTAATGAAGTCATAACAGAAATGAAGTTTTATAGTCTATATTTTTTTGTGATCACTTTTACTTATACACGATAATACAAGTGTACTGATTTTTCGGGTTTTTAAGTTACGTCAATATTTTTCTTATAAAACAAATAATAAAGGAATTGTTCTTAATATAACAATTATATAAAAAATTAATGTTGGCAGCGTGAAATAATTATTGTAGGAATAATTAAAATTAAAAAAAATACACTAGATAAAATTACATATTCCAAGAATAATTGATAAACATAATTTTCAAAAACCTTTAATTGATTATCTAAAAACTATATTTTAAGTTGTTAAAGGAATAACTTATATAACAAAGAAGTTGATTTTAGTTCTAATGACAAGAATTCAAGTAATTTCGAAAAATATAACATAAATATATTGCATAAATATCAGACAAATTTAATCTCTCGTCAAAAATTGGTTCAATAATACATACGTTGTAAAACCAGCATCCATGGCCAAATATTCTCACCTTGTGTACAAATTTTAAAAGAAGTTGTTTTAATGAACTCAATGTTGAAGCTTTAGAGATACAATGATATTAGGCATCTATGATTGAATCCAAAGTGATACTTTTATTTTTGATTCTAATAAATAGATCCCATTATTCTAAAGTGAAAATTAATTGCTACTGTATTCAATTTTACATTTTTGTAAACATTTATACATATTATTATTTAAGCTAAGTCAACTAATTTCGAATTTGACTATGGTACGTATATAAACGACTAGCTATAAATTGTAATAGTGCATCTTGATTTTAAAGGCGTAGCAGGAGTTTTTCTGCATAAGGTAATAATCTATGCTCTATAATAACGAAGGGAGTAAATATTATAGGATCATGAAGTGGATTTAAAGCTCTAAATTGGAATTACTCATACACTGAAACATAACAATCACATAAAGGAATTGAATTGATGATACTTTTGATAAAACTACCGTAAAATAGGATCAGTATATGGAAATATGTTGTAAATTTTTGGTTAGAGATTTTTTATGTCACATTTACCTGAATAATCATTAATAACTCATCGCCGATTACACACAATTACCATAATAATTCATACAAATTTTAGATTGATGGATACTAATGAATGAAAACAGTAGTCAGCGAATGGCTAGGAGCTCACAACCGAATGATTAACGGTCACCAGCCTATACCGCAAAACTATCTCCCCGCTATGTAGAAAGGGATGCTGCTTACAATAATAAATTATGTTAAGTTTTTTGTTTACAGTTATGAGTACCTACACATTGAAAAAGTTTTCTTTAAGCCTAGAAATAATATAACAAATAAATCAAAACCTAATTATCGCCTAATAAATAGTTCATACATTTTCTGAGAATCACTCGAATTTGAGCTACTAAATGTATAAATATCTAATTTATTAGTATTTTAGTCTTTTTATATTATCGTGTAATATACTTTTCAAGAATTAATACTTCTTACTGATGTATAAAATCTACTTTTTTATTTATTAGGAATTATGAGTCGGTGCATCTTTTTTTGCAGCAATAATTAATATTTACATGTCATATAGAATATTGGTAGCTAAAAAGTGGATAAGGTAAATTAAATTCGAATAAAAGGGTATTTTAAAACAGTGGAATATGATGTACCTGTCGATAAAAATTTTAAAGATAACTTACTATGTTGGCATATTTTAGATTTAAAGCAAAAAATAAAAATCGATATTGGCTCATTTTTTACAGCAGATTTAACATACCTATATCAATATAATTTTATTTTTTACTCCAGATAATACATAAAACATTTTTTATTTATTTAATATACTAATTTATTTATTTTTAAAATATATTTTAGAAATAAAAAATAATGGAAATTATGACAGTCTTGAATTTTTTAACTTGTTCATGTAAAAATGAATATGCTGGATTTTCACACTTTAATAAAAGCTATATTTTCTGTTCAATTATTATTTCATTATAGGAAATAATGTAATTTATATACAAAAGTTAGCTGTTGAATATATTTTATAAGTAATCTTATTCTTAGAACAAATTGTGATTAAAAATAAGATAGATATTCTAAAAAATCTTAAGAGAACAATTTTCACTATAATATATTTAAAACAAAGATAATTAGCACTGAGTAGTTTATACTACTGTTGTTAAGATAATACATATCGATTTTCAAACTACTAATAATTAAATATTATATAATAGAGTCTGGACAAAATTTGATGTAACTAGTGTTTTAAAGAAGACAAATGATTCATCAGTATAGGCTGATCGTCACCAACACCGATGCTTCGTATTCAACCTACTACGAATCTTACTGTTTCCAATCATTCGTATCTCTTAATCAAAAAATAATTAAAAAAATTATGGTAATGGAGCTTTATAAGTAATTTTTAGCTCATATAGTTAGTCGAAAAGGTGAAATTTAGTTCTGATTTACTAGGGTACGATTATATATGTATACTGTTTTGAGCTGATTTCCATTAGCGAAAGCCTGTTTAATTAAGATTAAAGTAGGTAATTAAAAAATTATTATGTAACGCAATAAACTCCTTACTATTGACAAATAATAAAACATATTTTGGTGGTACAACTGACAATAATAAAACAGTGATACGCCACCGGTAGCGTGTAATAAAAGAAGTTTCACAAACTTCAATATCACAGCCAAATAAATTTCGCCAGGGGTACGAGAAAGTATGCAGTAACATAGGTTTTGAAATAAACTTTAGGGTAGCGTTAGATATGTATTCTGAAGAAATTCATCTGCTAGGCTACAACGACATTGTATCAATATATTATCTTTTGTAGTTATTCTTTGATTTATCTATCATACTCTATAGATAAACATTGTGTTTATTGTTCTGAAATACAATGATTTGACAAGATGAAGAGTACGATCTTTAGATAAAAAAATAATAAGTTATGTAATCTTTACCACGATCACATAACAAATACTTTTAGTTTTTCATTAAAATTTGAGTATCAATCATGATATTATCTATTGTATTACAGATAAAAGCTAGGAGGGTAAAAGATATCTTCTAGATAAAATTAGATTTCTTCGTATAGTAAAAAAATACATGGAGAAATATGAATGTATTGTGAATATAAAAATATCTGCTTAATTTAAAAAATAACTGCAATAGCCTTTTTAATCATAATGATGCTAAAGTCAATTTTAGTTGTAATCATATTTTTAGAGTTGAATATAACAAGAAGCTGGCTGATGGATGTACAATTTTTATAGTTAAAAAGGACATGACTTTTTAAAATATAGTAAAAATAACGCGTGTGCTATAAAAAAACAATATAGCGATATAAATATAATATAGAAAATAGAATAAAAACTAATTTATAGGAATATTCGTTTTATATATATAATTGATAGGACATTAAAAAGGAAACCAAAGAAAGTAACAGAAAATAGACCACAGGTGGACCAAAAATAATAAAAATAATTATCCAGGAAAAGTGACTCCTTGTGAAATCATAATGTAAAAGGTGTACGTATGTACTATAATTATATAAATATGTATTTTTGCATTTTCCAGCATCACATATACTACTGCCCCCTTTGCCACACGGAGTGCCTATAAATGCATTTAATTATGAAATAAACTATATGTTTTACCTTCAGGTAAAAAAAGAACTTTTTGAGGCATTTCAGGATTTGTGTAATATTCACAACGCATGTTTTTTTTGTCCATACATTTGATTGTACATTGATCATCATCGGCTAGTGTATGACATGGTATTTTTCCAACTTTATAGCAAATCGATTTTGAGCAATTCTATATAAGAAATTTTCTATTTATAATAAAATATATGAGGAAGCGATCACCCCTGTATGACATAAACCGCGGCTACTACTACACTCTGTTAATTCATTAATATTATCATATGTAACGTCACAAAACGCGCTGTTTCCGCTATAATAAGAAAGTTTACACTACTTGTTGAAAGACATTAAAGGTAACCTGCAATAACTCGGATGACTACACTCATCTCCATTGTGACACATAAACGATGCTTCATGAAAGTGACAAAATTCTGTACAACATAGTTGATGAGGTCTAATTGCAACATATTAAGAATATTTAAAGAAAACCAGTAAATTACTCGCAGATTGCACCATCAATAAAAGTACATTCATTAGGAGTTCCTGGAACATGGCAGCAAGTCCCAAAAAAACTATCGCATTCTTCTCCTCTTTCAACGACACCATTACCACATGTGTTAGGTTTATTTTCTTTATAATAAATAGACATATAAACATGTGTTAATTTTGATGATGCAAATAAAGTAATTTTTAGAATTTATTGAAAAAATCGCTTTTTCACTCATTAATTTTTATATTTTTCCGTAGCAAGAGAGAAAACTATTTCACTACAAACATGAAACTATGATTACATTAGTTTGTGTTGCTATGACTGTAAAATACCTCTAAGGTATAAAATTATTCTTTTAAGAAATGACAGGTTTTTATAGTTAAAAAATATGATAGAGTCATATTAGTTAAGAATGTGTAGGACTATACAGTAGAATTGGCAGATACACCATTCATGTATAATTTGTAACATTAAAGTTTATTACAAAAGTGTTTATTACATGTTAAATAATTTTAATGATGATTAGATTATTGTTGTCTTACAGTTAATAAAATAACAAAAATAATAATATTGAATATTGAAATTACTTTTAAAACAACCACGACCTTTATGAAATAGATTAGTTGCAATAATGTATATACTTAATGTTGAAAATTTCAGGCTTTTTTCAGAATTTATATAACCTGTTTGAGCATCCATGATATAGATAGTATCAGATATTTTATTTTCGCCACGAATCCTATTTGTGGGCATATTAATAGTATCCAAATCTTTTTTTACATCATTATCACTAATTCCCAGAATTCGAAAATGGTTTTTGTCGTATTCCGAATCGTGCTATATATTAAAGATAATTTTATAATTTATAAAGATTAAATACGTCAAAACCTAACGTATGACCAGCTTCATGTAGAATCTGACTTCCTGTCGTCGCTGGATTAACAAATCTTCCACCCATTATTGTATTAATAACCATCGGCATTCTTGACTGACACAAATTTTTTTCTATAAAAATTAAGTAAAAAAACGCTATAGCAGATTTTGGGTAAGGTGATATAGATATTAAAACTTAAAAAAATAACCTTTAGTGGTGACACAAGTAGTAATATTATCACCAAACCTTAGTGTTTCGTGATTCGTTGTATATAATACTTATATATAAAATAATATTTCTCGCTATATTAATAATAATCTTTTGTTTGTGAATAATAAAAATCCTTGAGATCCGCTAATTTACACATTGATCTTATAGCTGTTCCCCAAGGAACTAGGTTTTTATTTCCCTCATGTGTTAGATAAATATGAAAACTATTGATTTACAATAATGGTATAATAAATTATTTTTTTATGATGTTACTTTCCTCTAATTGGATATCCTGGAGTAAATTATAAAGTTATGGGATAAATTATAGGGAGTTTATTATTTTGTAGCGCTGTATATCGTCTTAGAACTTTTTATATATAAATTACAAAAAAAAATTTTGAATTCTACTCTCAAGTCAGATTTATTTTTTAAAACGTTAAATTATGTTTCTTGAATATTTAGTAAAAAGCTCAAAATATAGGATACAGTATTCATTGTGGCCTATTTTTACGAACGTTTTATTATGGTTCTAACAACCAGCTCATCAAGACTAATTTTATTAGAATGAAATTAATAATTCCGCCTAACTAAAATAAAGTATTTATGATTAAAATAATTAAAATCATGAAGCATGTATTTGTATGCACTCACTCTTTGATAAATGACGATGTTAAAATTTTTAACTATTTATTCTTAAATATAATTAAGAACTTTAAATAATTTTTATTATAATAAGTAGAGATTTAAAAACCAAATTCGCTTATATAGAGTGTGTTGTGTTTTAAAGACTAATTTTAATTTTATTGTTGTCCATAGATGTCAAATTTGATTAATTCCAGTCATTAGATGAAATACGAGAGGAAAAATTTATCATTTATAGTAGTGATCAGGATTACTTATAGATCTTCATTATTTAATTTTATGGCTTATTTTATTAGTAGTTTTATGATCCAAATATATCATAAAGTGAAAATCAACTACTTTAATTCTTATATAATGAAATTCAATATGTAGTCGATTTTGTTTGTATAAATGTCAGTATAAAAGTAACAGAATGCTGATACAAGGATTACATTTTAGGTGGTACTGATTTTTGTTTTTGGTTCAAAACAAAATGATTTATTTTTAAAAGGAAACGTAATATTATTTTTAGTCCAATTTTTAAAAAATTCGTAGTTATAAATATGTCGTTTTTAATTAATTAAAGCTAATTCTACATTTGCTGACAATTCTGAGCAATGTATGAACCCAGTGCTTATGACTTTTAACAGGCTATTGTTTACAAAATTACAGTCGATTATCCATTTATCTCTTCAGTGTAATTTTAAATTTTAAAATGTAATATTTGAAAGATTGTCTAAAATTACAGATATTTGATAATTGATTTTTAATATTTTAGTCTCGCTAATATCGACGAAATTATGGTCTCTGACATTTTTTAATACCGTTAAGAAAAAAGCTTTTTTAGTTACTAAAACATTTAAAACTAATTCCAATGACTGTAATTCATGAATTTAGAAGTAACATGGAACTTATTAAAATGAAAAGACGGATAGATGGAAATTCTTTTATTGATAACCACGTAAAAAAATGATTGTCAGAAAAAACACTCTTTAATATTCAAAGGTCTCATTTTTTGAAATTTATTCGTAATATAATTTTTTTCCAAATAAACATTTCTGATAACTTAAAGACGAATTGAGATTGGTTGTTTTGTAATAATTACGGATTGAAAAAATTTACACCTGATGATTTTTTCTTAAATACATTTTGAATCGCGAAGAACCGATTGCGGTTCCAGGAATCAGTGCCAAAGATGACAAATTTTACATTGTATAATACAAACAACACATTGAAATAATACCTTGTCATTTTGACATCTGGGTGGTAAGGAAAAGAAATTTTAACAAAAGAGAATTCTTTAAAAACACAAAAAAAGTTAGTAGACCATCTTTTAGGGCATTATAAGTAATAATTTTGAGGTGCCCCAAATCACGACTGGTAGTTGGCCGGCATATTGTGGGTTGTCTGATATAGAAACACATATTTTAATTGTTATCAATAAATACGAATTTGTAAACTCAAAAGATCTTTTCACATAAACAGAAACAAGTCGATATGGAATGTTGTCAAATGATCATTCAGGAATGTCACTAATAAAATATAGTTTATAACTGATTCTTATATAGCTGCTAATGTATGTTTAGAGAATGTAAAACATATTTTTAAAAGTAATATGAGCAGTTAACGGAACACACACATTATAGAAATGTTAATATTTATTTTTTGATGAAAAGATAATAAATATTATGAAAACGTAACATCCCTGTAGAGTTTAAAGGATTATCGACCGTCCTTTTGTGAACATTCACCATTTTAACATTCTTATTACAGATATTTAAGCTAAATTTTACATAAAATCTTAATCCTATTAAAAATAACAAAACTGTATTAATTTTAAATGGAATCTTAAAAAAAAATTCACTAAAGTTGAATATAAAAATTTCATTGCTATACCAAAGATGTTTATTGGATCTGATTTTATTCAAAAAATGAGTTACATCATACTAATTTCTTAATTTGTTCACTAAAAGGTAATTTTCTTCTGTTTCCATTTTTTGTCAAAAACGTGTTTTAAGAATTTTTTTATTACTATATCAATAATTTTTCTTTGATTAATAAGCAGTAATGTTTATATTTGTTAATGATTAATATATTAAGAGCAATAAATATTGCTCAAGAATTATATTATGATACATCTTGCACATTCTTAGCAGTAGACTCCGGATTACTATTATATGATAATTAAGACTTTACCACACTTAATATCATTTTTGCAGGTCAACCATAATCCTTACTTAGCTCATTATTAGCTTTTGGTCTATGGTACAATGTTGACGTGGCAGATATTTATTATCATATACTGCTACATAACCAAAAGATATCAACTTAATGTCGGGGTTCAAATGTCAGCATGATAAATGTTTATCATAAAAGGACAGGTTCTCATAGAGCTCCTTAACATCCAGACTTGAGAAATACAAAATGTCACGAGCACTAGTCTATATGATAAACCAAGTTTTGGCTATAAATTATTTAAAAAGTCATATCTACATACATAAAAGTTTTAAAATGTTACAAAAGAAAAGTATTAGCTATAATGTTATCTCTGATATAATTCCCAATTTTGTGGTAGATTCACCACTCACTTCTTCAGTTTGACAGTAAAAAAAACTTTGATGTCATTTGACATAAATTAAATAAAGTTAGACCATTAGCAATACCAAACAGAAAGTTAAAAACTAATGGAGTCAGTGTGATTTTTGAGGTCAATGTATTAAATTAAAAAAACATGAAATATATATTTAATCCATGTGGAGAATTACTTATATATTTTAGTTGCATTTTTTGATTGAAGTTCAATTTCTCACTACCCCGTTGGCATTTATCGTTAATCACACTTTACATGCTTTTCGCGACATAATTTCTTACATCTACACTCTTGAAATTCTTCATATCCTAAATTTTGCAGATTTTTTTATTTCAGAACTCATAAGGATTACTAAATGTAATTTTTCTAATTTGAGTGACTCTTTCTCAACATCGAGAGCATCTCCATGTTAGAAGGATTAATAAAAATTATGTTCTTATGAACGTTTTTAAATATTCGAAGCATGTAATATATATATTATGAATTTATGTGTATGTTTTTTGTATCTATAAAATTTTTTATTCTGACTGTAAACAAATCGGCATTATTCCCACAAATATATCACAATTGGACATGTAAAAAATAAAAAAATTTATATACAACATTTATATATATTTTTAATGGAAAATTATATAAAAAATTACAATGGAATAATAAGTAAATGGATTAATTTTAGGACTTAAAACAGTAAACTAATCTTGAAAAATTTCGGTGACCGAATAATACCGAATGGGGAATTCAACTCTAACCGATTTATTTATAAGCACTGAACATAACTTTTGAAATTAGTAACATATTAATTTGATAAATTTCACTATAAAATTTGTCATTTATTTTTAATTAATTTTGTAATTCAAGTAAGGTAATACCTAGATTATCGTGTAATATGAAATATCTGACTTTCAAGAAATTAAAAATAAGAAGTAAGATAAACAGGTATGGTGAATGGGTCTAAGAATTTGCACGACAGATGGCTGAAGGAGGCGAATCTATAAATGGATTATTCTTTAAGCTAATCTCAGTGGAGATTTCATCTCACTATCAATATTACGACAACAAAAGAACTGAGAACTTGGTATAGGGATTTATTGAGCTGCATCACCACCTTACATCTACAGTTGTCAATAACGGGGTACTATAAATGTGACGGTGCAAAAGCTTAAACTGAACACCTGACAACGTTCGAATTCATCACCCTTGCTCTATAAAAACACCTCTATATATTTTGTAATTGAATCCTATTTTTTTACTGTGGCACTGTTGAACTAAATTGCTTTTCTTGCTTGAAAACTACGGATACAACAATGGTAAAATTTCCACATTAAAGTAGTTTGAAATTAAGATATAATATTCTTTATGTCTATATTATATGATTTACTAATTTACATTGATACATTTATTCACAACAAAATATTTTGTAAAATCTAGTTTGATGACCCACATGTGCATAATTTAAAATATTATGAATAAATTATCAGAATATATTATCCTATCACAATTTTTGAACTATGTTCATATTTATTACGGACAGTAGAATATAAAGGATTATTGTAAATATAAAAATTTGAATTAATTTACAAATACTGCTAATTACAATCGCAATAATATCATAAATCTAAATATATGGGAATTAAAAAGATTTTCTTTAAAGTAACAATAAGACTAGTTGTTATAATAAAAAAATTACACAAATTTTTTTATTATTACTTCAAAAGTATCGCTAATTTTAAACATAAAAGTTGACATTTTGAGAGTTATATAATCTTAAATATTAAAAAAGTAAGTAAAAAAGCTATTATCATTTTAATATATTAAATAAAATTACATTATATAGACTAATTATGGATTGCACAAATAAGATCATTTAAACAAATTAGTACTATTTAATAAATATCCTTTGCTCCAACAATATGAATGTGTAATAAAATTAAATTAAATTGATCAGAATTTAATAATACATTATATGAGCCTATGCTGATGTATTATATTTAATTTTTACAAGAAACTCTACTAGAAGACGCAATATCGGAGTATATTTTATTAAAAAGCGGACAGATGGCTTAGTGGTATAGACTTAGAGCTCATGACCCCGAGGTCATGAGTTCGAATCCTGGTGCTGCCCACTGTTTCCGGTCTATCGTATCCCTTAATCCGAAGTTAGTAGGAACACTATGGTAATTGCATGTTTCTATAAAAAAATTATAGTACATGCTGGTAGTGGGAGGAAGCCTGATGGGAGGGCGAAATCGAGTGCTGATGCACTAGGGTACGATAGTAAATTCCTGCCTCTGTTGAGGTGATTCCCATAGAGCCAACGTCCGAGAAATGGATAGGGTAGGGGTGGTGGTCGCCCCAAAACGAGGATGTTTAGTGGGTTAAATTCCCACACTACCGCAGAATAATAAGTCGGAGCCGGTGTGTGATGTCGTGTGGTTGGAATATGATGTAAAAAACTCCGCTGCGGTGCCTACAGCGTTTAATGAAGCAAGTGTGACCAACTTGAACTTCACAGCCCAATAAGCTACGCCATGGGTTTAACCGCGTAACTAAAAAAAAACTAAAAAAAAAAATTTAAATAATCCTTCCACAAAATTAATCTCATCTTATTTTTAAATATACACGATTTAAAAATTTATTAAGGTATCAAAATTAAAATACCATAAATTTGCTTAAGAGTTTTTGTCTAGTTATTTAAATAATGGATATTCATTGTTTTATGAAGTTTTTCATACAATCTACGTATAACTGTCACAAAGAAGTGAATGATGATTTTTATCTTTCTATAGCTTTTGTTCAACACTATGGGTGTTTAATTATACATTTTTAAAGTAATTATAGAGGTAGCATTTCCTCATTAATTACTTTAAATTATTCATTAATCACTATAAATTGCTTTTGTTAAATTTAACAGAACAGTAAATAAGTTTATTTATATATATTTTTAGAATATTAAATAATGAAAATAGGTATTATCGTTTAATTATGACTAAAAGATGTAATATCTTGATCTGGATACACATAAGTAGATGAAAGCTTTGAAAAATTACTTTGATTAATTAACACCTAACAGCATATAAGACAATAAATTAATGGATAAAATGAATGTATTTTTGACCTATTTGATGTATATCAAAAGATTTAGCAGAGAGGGAAAATCTGACTAGTCATTGCACCAATAAATTCCTATTTAAATCGTAATATTGATAACTTTTATTTTAACTATGGATATCTTGTATTATTATATCACTATACAAGTCATTACACAAGTGTCATGCTTATATATTTGGGAAAATAATTTTTATTTTTGGGTACACAAATGTGTTGATACTTCCCAATAATTTAGCATTAATGTCTAATAGAATACAGAATTATTCTCTTTTTTTAGTAAAAGCGGGACAATTTTAGGTAGGTACTATCTAATCAGAATAATTATTTCTACATATTTTTGTATAATTTAAGATGTAATAACTATTAAAGCTCTTTGTAAAATTTTCATATCCACCACCGAAAGAATGCGACTGATCTAGATATTTCTTTTATAGAGAATTTTATTTCTTATATAGAAAATTTCATTAATAATTATTATTTTATTAAATTACCCATAATTATAAAGAAGATAAAATGGACGGGTGAAGTTAATAGAAGTTTGTTTTATAAAACTTAGGCTGATGCTTAAAGAAAGCTTTATTACTATAGAGACATTGTAAAAAATTTCCCTGAAATTTGGCTTACGTGACTTGCTCGATATGAAAAGTTGATCAGTGCTAAATAATAGTTTACAAGTTATGCATAGTAATAAATCACTAAAAAACATCATTAGTGTATAAAACATAAAATATCTATACAACCAAAATTATATCATCAATTCTTGTTTATTAAATTGATGTTGTGACATCTTGAACAATCTTTTTTTTACACAAATTATGGTTTTTGTTCATTTTAAAATCCATCTTAATACACTAAAATCATAAAAACTTAATAAATGGCAAGTGTTTAGGTAGACACTATTGACTACAGTCAATTAATTTGTAAAAATAGTATTCATTAACAAAAAACGACAATAACTATAGATAATAAAGCTAATAAAAAATCAAGATGAATACTTTTGATATTATCAATATTTATTATTCCTTAATCATCGTTAAATTTTACAATATCATCTTTAATAGCTAGAGTTACATCCATTATGATTTATAGAATATTTTTGAATAATTTATTAACATTTTAATTAGAAAAAGTGAGTTGTGGTGTATACATTTAAAAGGTGTCCACATATAGATTTATATAAGAATTAATATCCAAAAGTTACGCTATTAAAAAAGCGCTAATTAGAAAAAATATTGCTCAGAAAATAGAAGTGTTGATGTGAGAAAAACTTGTGGCACCTTAAGAGAAATTTCATTTTATAATCACACACGCTTATACAGACCTGGCATGACCTTAGAATCACACATTTTCACTTTTACATTTTTATACCGACTTTAAATATAAATTTTTGGCTAATTATAAAATATAAAAATACGAAGATATAGATGCTAATCAAGATAATTCTCCAAAATTTTATAATTATAAAGTATAAAATTCCTGTAAATAATTGTGCTAAATCATGTTTGAGAATTGCAGTCATTTGACTGAATTGTAAATATATTGGGGAGTGGTGTTTTGAGTGTAAATTTATCATTTAGGCATACTAAAATTATAGGAAAACTTGGTGTTCTATAATGAACTGTCAGATACTTCAATTAATGAAAAAACTTAAGTAAAATTTTTTCCTTGATAGATAAACATTAACCAGGAAACATATGAATGAGACATGTAAGCGGAAAAATTAAATGAAATTGTTTTGCTGCTAAAATCATTCATTTAGAGTAGTATATCAAAGTATTGTATCCGTAGTTTTCAAGAAAAAAAGACAAACAGCTTAATTAAATATTTCAATAGCGAAAAAGTAGAAAATAAAACAAAAAATAAGTTATAAAGTTTTTATAGGGCAAGAGGAGATGAATCTGACTGTTGGCCAGATCTTTAATTTAAGCTTTGCGCTGCTGCATTTATGGAAAACTGTTCTTGACACCTGTAGAGGTGAAGCAGTGGCGCAACTAAATAATTCCCCATACCAAGTTTTTAGTTCCCTTGTACCTGTAATATTGATGGCACATCAAAGTTCCGCTGAATACGGACAGATGGCTTAGTGGTATAGGCTTTAAACTCATGACCTTGGGGTCATGAGTTCGAATCCCAGTGCTGCCCACTGTTTCCGGTCTATCGTATCCCTTAATCCGAAGTTAGTAGGAACACTATGGTAATTGCATGTTTCTATAAAAAAATTATAGTACATGCTTGCAGTGGGAGGAAACCTGATGGGAGGGCGAAATCGAGTGCTGATGCACTGGGGTACGATAGTGAATTCCTGGCTCTGTTGTGGTGATTCCCATAGAGCCAACATCCAATAGATGAATAGGGTAGGGGTGGTGGTCGCCCCAAAACGAGGATGAATAGTGGGTTAAATTCCCACACTACCGCAGAATAATAAGTCGGAGCTGGTGTGTGATGTCGTGTGGTTGGGATATGATCGGAAAAGTCCGCTGCTGTGCCTACAGCGTTTAATGGAGCAAGTCTGACCAACTTGAACTTCACAGCCCAATAAGCTACGCCAGGGGTTTAACCTCGTAACTAAAAAAAATCAAAGTTCCGCCCCGGTTGGCATAGATAGTAAATCGTTTTCAAATTTACCTTCTTCAGCCACCCATCATGCCAAGTCATAATGAGTCTTAGAAAAAACACAAACATTTTTTTGTTCATAAATAAATATCAAGATATATTGGTGTTAGATAAGCTGAGACTTCTTACTGAAATCAATTAATTCTAAAATAGGAGTTTGACAAAACTCTCATTTCAAATATTAGTCTATATTTTTATGATATGCGATACTAATCTTACATAAATTTTCATATTACAAAAAAAACTTAAGATATTAATAGCGGTAATGACAAAGTATGTGACTCCGATAATTAGACCTCTTCCAATTATTATTTTATTTTGATTTTTTCACTAAAAAAGCAACACTGTGTTTTATAATTTCAATGCATTTTAAATAATTCTAAATTCTTATTTATTTCTATTTCGTGATAAATCGTTTATTTGTCGAACAATTTTAGACGGGAATTTTAGGAGTATTTCTATAGATTTTTTTCCATTATATCACTTTTTGTTAAACTAAAAGTTAAAAATATATTATATTTAAAATATATTACATGAATAATGTGAATATATAATAATTCTCAAATACGGCTTAAATAAAATGCGCATGTCAAGTGGACTCATTTAATTGTTTTACTCTAAATTGCGTAGAAAAATATTAATTGCATGTAAAGCTATAAATTTATGCAGTAAATATAACGTCTTAATATTTTATTAGCGACACATAACTGTCATTTAATAGGTTATTTTTATTAGCCAAGTAGAAGGCCCCTTGGCTAATACTATTTAGTTTTAAATATTTTTACCTGTGCTATTCACTACAGAAGTTCTATAATTAATGAAAATTCTTTTAAAATTAGGAAACTGATAACTGTGTGTGATATAGAGTCAATTATATTTCCTCGTTTTTTCATTTATACCTTTATTTAAAACCACGTTTTATTCGGTTAATATTCAATTCCCCCATTTCGGTAAAAATCGGCAACCGAATTCTCTTACCCTAGGTTATCGTCTTGTCTCTTAAAAATTATGTATTTGTTTATTATTTCCTCGTGATTTTTTATTATAATTTTTATCATTAAAAATTTATATAAACCTTTTTAATAAATTAATTTAGTTTTTAGTGTTACAATTGTGGATATCAATTTATTATTTTAATCATAAATTTATAAATAATAATTTATATATGCTTACTATCATTAATTAGACTGTGAATGTATATTCGTTATATGTGACATCAATACTTAAATATGTTAACTTGTTTATGTCATATATAAGCGATATAGATAGTAAGTTTGTCTTTTGTTGACACAGTGTTATTCTTTGATATGTTGCATCGAGAATTACGACCTTTAGATGTCCAACTGTAATGCATCGGTCAGTACTTATCGTACTGAGAGTTTGTTTTAGAATTAGGAGTGTTTATATATACCAAAAACATAAAAATAGATTTAGAAAAAATATATATATTTATACGAATATTAGATGCAATTAAGAATGTTCTTAAGAACAGAGTTTGAAAAAATTCTTATAAGATGGACATGTTCTGGCTGTTGGAAAAAATATATTAAATCTTCTTAGTGAGTTTTGAAATAACTGGAATCATCAAAATTTTAAGTTATCTAAATTTTTAAGAACGTCTACATCTGGAAGCATGTCCCGAGAAACTCCGAAATCGTAATTAACTATTTTTATCGACGGGAGAGGAATTAGAAATTAACTGTATTATTCTTACATCGAATATGTGATATGATCTTAATATTTGAAATATATTTAATTATGTATGGGGTTGAGTCTTTCTAGGTTAAGATATACTATATTATTATGGAATTATTTGAAAAGTTTGAGTAATATTCATATCATACAAATTATTTTCTCATGAAATCTGTTTAAAGTACTTTGAATCGCAAATTGGGATTTGTAAAGTTTTGAAATAACGCATTTTACTGCCATAAAATATTTAGATTTTCATAATTTTAACTTTTGTAAGCTTGCCGTGTATTTTTAATACAATATGGTGCACTTAAATATACTGAGAATTATAAAATATTATTTTTTGGATAAGTGCGTATGAACTCTTCTTAACTGGTCTTAATTTAAAAAGTGAACCAAACAAATTACCATTATTAGTATATAATTGCTATTTTAAAATATCTCTTAACAAAATTGATTAGTAAGCAGAAAAAAAACTTAACAACAAAGCATTTTTCGACATTATTAATTAGGTATATTTTGTATCCCATTAATGAACGATAACACGTTTCGTATAAATATTCGCCCAAGTATTGCACAGAAACCCCATATTTTTATCTTTAATATTCTTATCTATAGTCTACCCAAGCAATATATCATAGTATTAGTATAGAGTCTACTTGAAAAGTTTTCCACGGAGTGGTTGATAGCATGATAGATGTACCATATATCTCTTAGCTTATTATATGTAGATTATTCATCACTATAAATAATCTTCCCTTTTAATGATGTTTATCAGTGTTCCCTTTTTGAACATTTTAAATAACGAACTTCCTTAAGTTGTTCAGAGCTACACTTACCGATTGAGCGTAACTCATATTAACAAATTCAAGGACCATCTACAAAATTCTGACATATTTTTTTAAGACGGCGTCTATTTCTGACATCATTTTCATAGTTAATGAAAATTAAATACCATGTAATGAAATTTCTGATAGATCTAAGTCGTCAAGTACATGCTCATTTTTACTACAAATCAATTAATAATATAATTTATTTCAGACTTATCGATTTTTGAAATATTTATATTACTTCCATGTTCTATTTGTGTGTTATCTTGAGATAAGTGGAACTGGTTATCAGAAGCAGTTTTCCACTTTCAAGTATCTTCCCCTATTATATAATCGTTTTCCGTGAAGAGGGGAACGATCTATTTCAACAACATTGCCACCGAATGACTTCTTTTCATTTAACGCCGATGTAAAAATATGGTGTATTCTACCATATTACAAATGAAAAATAGTTTTCCTTAAATCTATCATTTTGGTAGTGGAAAGCACTTTATTTTCTATTGTCCAATAAAATATGATTTTATTTTATCATGACGTTGCTAGAAGTTGTTAGATTAGACTGGCCAGGGAAGAATATATATTTTTATATATAATTCAGAATGTTCTACAACTATAGCTCATATGGAAATAATAGAAAACATATTGTCACAGATATACTTTTATATATATATATATATATAAAGTATGACGAAATTCAGTATTATTTCTATCATTAGAGGTTTTTCATGAATAGGTTTCCTTAAATGACTTTTCTAGTTGAAAGCTTAAATTTATTGAATTTTCATCAACTGGATAATCGCTGCGGGCTTTTATTTAGTAAGTTTCATTTTAAGAGCTATGCCGAATAATTTTTTATAAATATCAAAAAAGGAGAAAAAACGACTATCACTCTTAATGTGTACCATATTCAATAACCACATGAATTAAAATTTCACGAAAAATAAAAATGTTTGCAACAAAAGTCTAAAAACGAATAGATTACATTTTTATATGCTAATAAAAGTCAGGTTTTTCTGCATATCTATCAGAATATAGCCATTTTACAAAACTTTTTCTGTGAACAAATCAACGAATTATCACGAAACAAGATTAAACAAAAATTTAGAATTATTTAAAACTAATTGAATTTATAACACTCCATATTGTTTTTTAGCGAAAAAATTTATTTCAAAGTATAAATCGGAAGAGGTGTGTAATTTTTGGAGTCACGTATTTTACTACTATCTGTGGCATAATATAGAATAAAAAATTATAGAATAGGAGAATCTTATTAATTATATATTTTAAGAAGAATTTTGAAATTGTAACGATAACTTGTATAATGTCTGACAACAACGTTCGGACAGTCACGTTTAGTGTCATTGAGCATTGTGTTATATCTCTCTGCGCTATAATACTACAGCCATGCGCATGAAAAAATTTCCTACTACATTAATAAAGATGTACCATTAATTACTTATAAAATCAAGTAATATTTTATAAAAATCAGAAAATATTATTATTTTATTTTCAAATACACTAATACAATAGTTATATCAGGATTCCTTGCTTCAATTTATAATTTGTTGAATTTGAGCGTATATCGGTGATCGGTAAGGTATATTGTTTTATAACCTTTAAGTGGTCTGTGCAATCTTGCATATAGTCCATCAAGTCACTTTCACTCCAAGTATCTTGAAATTTAAACATTTGTAATATCCTTTTAGCTGGATCACTCGATAGTTGTTCTATTGGAAAATAGTTGGCATATTTAGCACCAAAAGAAGTGGTAATTGTGGCTATTCTTTTAAGAGCGGTAGAATTAATATTCATACTATCAGGGCAACATTTTTTAACAATAGAAATTAGGTTATCTAGACGTATTCTAGGTGTTTTAACGAGCAAGTATTTGAAGAGAGTTTTTGAAACCTAAAAAAAATTAAAACAACTTTTTTTTCTCATGTTAAATATTATTATTTAATTATTTGCTCCACCGCGTGTTTTAGTTACAAACAATAACTAATAAAGCAATATAATTTATCTTTGAGAGTACAATAACAACATTGGTTGTGTATTTCTTATATGGATATAGTCAATAATAATTTATTAACGAAAAATTTCAATCTTATCAATATAGTACATGATTAATTGGATAATATAAATGTAGAGTAAAAACTCTTCATATAAAATCATGTTTTGATTATGAGAAAATCGAATACAACTGAAATGAGAAGTAAATAATAAGACATTGTTGATAATTATAAATAAAAAAAAATATAGTACCTTTCGTAATATTCCTAACAAATAAATAGACCATTATATTAAAAACATAACTTTTGGTAAAAAATGCGTCGAAATCAATGATTATACAGAATCTTAGCACTGTAAATATATGAAAGTGTTATATCTATACAAGTCTTATAATAAACTTAAGTTATATAGAAAGGTCACGTCAAATATAATATTGAAAATGATTTAAATACTTTCAGCAAAAAAATGATCAACATAAATTTTGTAGCTAATAAATATTAGGTGGCTTTGCAAGATGAAAATTTTCAGCTATATTTCATGTGTTCTTAATAATCAAATTTATTAATTTCATGTGTCCAGAAAATATTAGTGCCCAAAACAAAACAAACAGATATATTGAATTAGTTTTACATATATATTATAAGACCATTTTTGAACGCAAAGCATAAGAACTTCAACGGAAAAAGATTTTAATGTTGTGAATTTGATGAACCTAAAAAATCTTATTTAAAATATAATATATTTAATGAGATGGTTTAACTATTTTATGAAGATGGGGGCAAGGACAGTTTTCGCATAAATATAGTGTAACGGTTTAGTAGATGCGCGATCATATATTTAGATATCCATATTTGGCTGATTGTCGTTTTGTATACCTGTTTCTATTTCCTCGTAGTGCCAGTCTTTCACAATGGTGACAGGGGAAATATCTTACCCAACGAACATGGTTATTCGCTATGACAAGTATGATATAGACCATACAAGAATTGTTAGCTACGCTTGTGCTATGAATTATAACACGCGTCAATTACTAAATCTATATGTGATATCGTTGGATGATACACTCCTAGAATTTTACACGAAATTACACCCGAAGATAAGAAATAATTATTTTAAACTTTTGGGTTCTATACAACAATTCATAAAATTAAGGGCTGAAAAACAAATGATACAATGTGGTATTGCTGAAGATGTTAATAGTAATTATGGTCCTGAGATCGTTACAGTTAAAATTTTTGGAAAAAATTACAGAGCTCTTCTGGATCTACTAGTTGTATAATAACAAAGAAATTGGTGCCGGATGGACTCATTAGACAGTGCACTTCCAAACTCATTATGGCTGATAAAAGTGTGTGTTTAAATCGTGTGGCATTATTACTATCAATATGGTTTATAGAAATAATCACGTAAAACAAGAATTTTTGGTGATTGATGATTCAAGTAGTGAAATTATCCTTGGAAGAGATTTTATGATAATGAACCAGCTTGTTATTTCTTTCAAAAATTGTGGAAATTTCGTAAACAATATTTTATATGGTGAAGAGATAGATAAAAGTGATGAAAATACCGATAACCGAGAGGAATGCAGAAATATTGATGAAATAATAAAAAAATTCAACGCATGTTTTTCAATGGACGATTTCGACTTGGGTCGGATTAGCTGTGATAGCCGTGCTATTAAATGTGATGATGAACCAATTAAACAAATATGTCGTCGACTACCAGAGTAAATGAAGCTTTTTGTAAAAAGTGAACTCCGGAAAATGTTGAAAGCAGGTATCATAAGCATGTCGTCCTGTCCATGGGCAAGTCCACTGGTACTTGGTAAGAAAAAGGACAATAATTGGAGAATGTGTGTGGATTACGTTAAGTTGAACAAAAATACAAAGAAAAATACTTTCCCTTTTCCAAACATCTCAGAGACATTGGATCAACTCTCAGGAGCTTGTTACTTCTCTACACTAGATTTGAAATCTGGATATTGGCAGATTGCATTAAATGAACAAGATAAAGAGAGAACGGCTTTTACCACACCTTTTGGACTCTATCAATTTAATGTGCTGCCTTTTGGGTTAACCAATGCTCCTGCTATTTTCTAACAGACGATGCAAAAACTTTTCAACGACTTAATTGGTATTGACTGCTTAATATATTTGGATGATATAGTTATATTCTCAAAATCAGAAAAAGATCATCATGTTAAATTACAAAGATTATTAAATCGAATAAAGAAATATGGATTGAAACTGAACAAAAATAAATGTATGTTTATGAAAACATCAATATCGTACTTGGGCTATGTTATTTCAAAGAGAGGAATTCAGACAGATCCACAAAAGATCAAAAAGATTGCTGATTATTCAAAACCATCGGGCATAAAAGAACTTAGAACATTTTTGGGATTGGAAAATTATTATAGACATTACATACATCGATTTGCTGAGATAACCTTATCACTTACTAAATTAACCCACAAAAACACAGAATTTAACTGGAATACAATGTATTATGGCTTTTAATAAATTAAAGAAATTGCTTAGTTCACCACCTATCTTAAAATTACCTAATTTTGATCATCCTTTCGAACTAGCTGCCGATGTATCCGATAAAGCGATTGGTGCAGTACTGAGCCAGAGAATCAATGGATGAGGGCAAGTCATTTGTTAGGGAAGCAGACAACTCAATGGAGCTGAAACGAATTACTTAGTCATCGAAAAAGAGTGTCTAGCTATCGTATGGGCTATCAAATTATATAGGCATTACTTATTTGCTAATAAATTCAGAGTATGGGCAGACCATAATCCGTTAACGTATATCAATTCACTCAAAGACACACATGGTAGACTAGCTAGATGGAGATTATTCTTGCAAGAGTATGATTTTGACATCATATATAGACCAAATGGCAAAAACTGTAATGCTGACTGTATGCCAAGAATACCCAGTGAAATAACCGTGAACAGTGTCACGTTTATGGATGATACATTAAAAGGTGAAATAAGTAAAGATGAAGTGCTTCAAAATTACAAGCAAGATATTAAACTAGAGGAGTTGAAGCGTCAACTGGAAAAGACAAAATAAAGAAGACCAAGAGAGGAACATTTTCGATTATTAATGATGTTGTCTACAGAACTTGTCAGACTCCTCTTGGGTTAATCCAGCAGCTACATGTACCTATAATGTTAAGAGAAAATGTCATTTCGAAAGCCCATGATGAATGCGGCCACTTTGGTTATTTCAAAACATTTGAAATTGTCAGAGAAAGATTTTACTGGTCCCGATACCAATATGAAATTGCTAACTACATCAAGAGATGTGACCTTTGCGAAAGATTCCGCTCATCACATCCAAAGGAGAGTTTACTTCATTTCAATGCTACCAAACCATTTGAGATTTTACAGTGGGATATGGTCGGCCCTTTGCGAGAAACCGGGCGTGGCAACCGATATATACTAGCTATTTACGATATGTTTTCTAAATGGGTAGAAGCTTTCCCTCTTCGATCTACAGATAGTACAACCATCTCCAGGATACTCATTGATGATATCATTATGTCGTTTTAGTATCCCCAAAAAAATTCATTCCGATAACGGCTCAAATTTCGTCTCAGAAATAATCAAAAATGTGTGCAAAACATTTGGAATTGCTCGTACGAACACCACCCCTTACCACTCTCAAGGAAATGGTGGAGTAGAAAGGATGGATGGCACTCTTAAGAAAGTGCTAATTAAAGCTTGTTATAAAAATTCTGAATGGGATCAAATTTTACCAAAAATACTGTTTTATTACAGATGTGCAACTCATTCATCGACTGGATACTCCCCTTTCAAACTGATGACTGGCCGATCTCCAAGAACTCACCTTGACACTATTTTCAATTATATGAAGGCTTTTCAAGCCGAAGCAGACAATAATTACAACAAATTTGTTGGTACAATTAATAAGAATCTTAAAAGAATTTTTAATGATACAAAAATATGGCTAGATGCATCAAAAAGCACTCAGGATAAATACCACAAAAAATACGAAGAAAAATGAATATAAGAACGGACATTTAATTTGGGTGAGAAAGTATAAAAGAAGCGACAAGTTTTCATCTTTCTGGGCAGGATCATTTCGAATAGTAGATCGAACAAGCATCGTCAACCACAAAGTTGAAGATTTGAAAAGAAGAAAGTATGATTGTGCACTATAATAAAATCAATCCATTTAATTCAAGCAAAAGTCACAACCTGGAATTTTTCGAACCCGATTCAAAAATATAGTGCTTACCAAAAGCTCTGGAAAATGAAAACCTAGTTGGGGATAACAGAGACAGCGTTGATGGTTATAACTCTGGTGTTGGTCAGCAGTGCGCAGAAAACTCTAAAAGAAATCGACAGTCACCAAAATACTTAAAAGACTACTTCGTAAATTAAAGTTGAAGGAATGTAACGGCTTAGTAGATGCACGGACATATATTTAATATCCATATTTGGCTGATTGTCGTTTGGTATACCTGTTTCTATTTCCGCGTGGCGCTAGTCTTTCACATATGGCCGTTGCATTTAGCAATTACTTGGGATATTTGAAGTTCTTAATTAAATGTATCGTTAAAAAATATAATAATAATTAAAAATTTTGTGAAATTGAGTGAAAAAGTCACGTTTTTTAATAGTCAATGATTTTTTTATAGAAATAAATTATTAATTTAATAGAAACATTACTTTTTTGAAGAGTAAGAGAATTATTTGAAGGTTGTAAAATTTCAATTATCCGATTGACAAAAAATTCAAATCTCAATAATATGAAATTTTATTGTCATAGGATAATTGAAATTTTACAAACCTTCAAATAATTCTTCTTTATACTATGTACCATATATTTTAACAAATTAAACAAGCAATCTCTACTAAAAATTATATTCAATAGAAATTTTAATTAATAATAGGCAAAATTATCTACTCAACGAAAGTAGAATATATATTTATTAAAATTGAGTGGTTATAAAAAATGGAGAAACGGTATAAAGTATTTTAATGCGCTTTTAGAAAAAATCTATATCCTATAATACAATTTTGTATATCTAAAAACTTAAAATAATTCCTCAAAGTAATAGATTTAAGATTTATTTATATTTATTATATTAATTAAATGAAAAAAAATAGAAAATTTATTTCAAACCCACAGTCCAATAAGCACCTGCATATACTACACACGAGAGTTAACGATGAAATACGAAATATCGTCTGCATTATATAAATTAAAAATAAAGTCAAGGGCTGTCCAATGATCTCAGAATATTTTAGACAAGAATAGTAATAATACATATTTAACACGTATAAAATTCAAAATTTTTATTTTAATGTAAATTATATGATTTATTATTATTTCACTAAAAACTTATATATATATATAATTTTGAGGATTTTTAAACAAATAGTATAATGTATAAGTCATATAATGACGATTAGCTTACTTGAACACCATTTATAGTTACGTAATATTTCTCAATGGATTCAACAAAATAATTGTTGAATATTTAAAAAATTTTTAATCTATTTATGGAAATATAAATAGTTCGTAAAGAAAAAATAAATAATTTAAACAGATGAAAGCGAAATCTTACACGTCTAAAATAACAGATGATATTGGTGGAATAATAATTAGTAAAATAACTAAATTAAAACACACTTTAAGCCCATCAACCGTAGTGCATGAATTATTTGGCACATCACCATCAATGGAATGGAGTACAACAAGAACATGATATATTATGTTTTTATTATATTTATAAAGAAATTCATATATTTCATCATTATGACATGTATTTAATTGATAATTCATTCTAATCATTACTTGCAATATATCAATCAAAATGTCTGCACTAACGTTTATATCAAGAATAGTCCATGTGTTAGTTGGTTTATGATGATAGGCTCCAACCATATTGAGACACTTGTCTAATTCTTTTATGCTCATGTGACACATTTCAAGTAGTTGTTCTATGGTATAAAATGGGCCAATTGAATCATATGGTTGGTTTAGATCAGTAGTAACAATTGATTTTTCCATAAGTATTCTTTTTAATAGTAAAATGTTTGGCTCAATTTTGTTTAATTTAAAAACACTATTGCATTGATCAACTATGTCACAGTCGATGATAGATTGACTTTTATTTTTATTATCAATGTTATTTACAAGCAGCAATGTGTTTGATAAACAAAGTGTGTTTAATTGATAACTACTTTCGTCAGTACAGAGGTAGCAATATTGTTCACTATCTCTGTAAATATAAAAAAGCTGTTTATTTTCAATTTTAGAAGAAAGTTCTTGTGTAACTATTAATAATTTGGGATGTGAATCCATTTTATAAACACCATCATTGCCATTATTTTGAATAATTCTACTCAATTGATATACATTACTATTCTTAGGAGATATATGAGCCAGGTTGGCTAGTTGAATAGCATTTTCATATTCATTGTAATCCATAATGCTAATTATGCGCGCGCGAAAAATTTGCATGGAGTTTATGTGTTGATGATAGTCTATTATTTTTTAAAAATTAATATCAATTATTTATTTATTTCTAATATAGAATTTATATATATTCAATTCCTCCGACCGTAGGTAATAAAATTCGTATAGAGAAATTTTGCTGGAGGAGAAAGATTGCTTGCGCAATGTATGAAATAAATAGATCGATTTTTAAAGATCAACAAAAACATAAAATTTCCATGGTTGTTTGATTTTACAATAATGCGATTTCGATATAGCTTAAAGAGAAAATGTACCATAATATCGACTACTATTGAAGCATATTTATTTCAACTGTCTTATCTGAATGTTTTCTTATTCAGAAATTCCATATTTGGATTACAAAGCTGATACATGATTTCCTGTTCAATCAGGCTTTGTTGCTTTTTTAGATTTTTAATGAATGTGATTATTCGGATCAAATTATAATGTGTTGATTGCATATTTCTGCGTTGTTCGATGTATGTTTTATATTTCTCTATTAATTATTGATAGGCATTTCATGATTCAGTGTGTCACTTTTTGCTTCTTATGAAGTCTTAATTTTTCAAAATATATCAAGAATAATTAAAGATTGGGATTTTTAAATTTTTCAGTATCGGTATGCAATTTCTTGATCTTGTACTCGACAAAATCACTAATTACAGATGGAAGTGGCATCACACATTAAATGAGACTTTTAAAATTGATGTTGCTTCGGTATTCTCTTATAAGGCTAAGTTTCTAAATTTTCCAGTAAATTTAAAATCCGGAATTAAAGAAGCTCTTTATTTTCGATAATTTTTTAAAAGCATTATAGACTGCCTTATTTAGAATTAATTATTACTGACTTTCAAATAGAACCATATCACCATTTTATTTAATTATTTCTATGACCTTTTCTCAGACGTCAATAGAAACTTTTTTGATTACATTTCCGTGAATAGAATATAATTGAAAAAATTTTTAAGAACGACATTAAACATTTCAGTAGCATTAAAAAATCTGAGTTGTTGAGATTTAATAATATTTTCTATGTACAACATATTATTTTGTTTTTGACAACAGAATATTAATATTATAAACAGAATGGGTTATTTCCCAATTCCTTGATTTTATTAAAATGATTTGTGGCTAGAGCAACTTAAACATCATTTCTTTTTCTTATATTCCTTATACAGGGTATCCTGATCAATATGAGATTTGTCCTGATCAATGTAAGATTAATTTCCGGTTTTTTATAGTGCACGAGGTAAAATCTATCATTATTACACTAAATATATATTTTTCCTAATAAATTTTATTTTTATATACAATTATTAAAAATGATATATTCAATTATCGTAAATATTTCGAATGGAGTTTAATGATAAAAATAATCAAAGAGAAAAAGTATCATTAACCATCTCTAACAAAGTTAGAGTCAAAATTATTTCGAAATCTCTTAAAAGAATGTCTGCCAAGGATATTTCTGAATTGCTGTCTATTAATTACAACCCTTTGTGGAGAATAATTAACGTTTTTTATAAAACAGGCCCACCTGAAATTAAAAAGCGGAGTGGAGATAGAAGATCAAAATTATCCCCAAAACAAAAAGATGATATATTAACCTAGATTGATCACAATTGCTTGCTAAGACTAAATGATATTACAAGAACGATACATGATAGCTATGGCATTGTTATAAGTATAAGCGCAGTCGATAGGATCATAAAAAGCTTCTATTACAGCCTTAAAACTACCTATCCAATGCCCGAAAAAAGAAACTGGGAATCAACCCTAGAATCCAGGTACAAGTTTCCCAAAGAGTTAAGGAAATTAGAACTCATTACGGAGGATAAAAATTTAGTTTATCTCGATGAGGTTGGCTTCTCAGTTGTCACAAGACTAAAAAGGGACCGTGCAGCCAGAGGAACTTTGCCACTTCTATCTGTTTTGGCTGCGAGAAGCTGAAATATTTCAGTTGTCGCTGCAATGAACAAGTATGGCATGATTTTATATAAAGTTCACGGTTAAGCAGTTAAAGGCGAGGACTTCAAAGACTGTTTAATGAAACTGAAAAAAGTGTGCACGTCAATGGATATTATAGACCCCGTCTTTATATTGGATAACACCCGTATTCACCATTATAAAGGACTAAATGATATTATTTGGTCCATCTCCTTAAAAATATTATTTTTACCGCCGTATTCACCATTTCTAAACCCTATTGAAAATATATTTTCAGTTTGGAATAATCGGATCATCAGGGCAGAAGCCAAGGACCAAAAGGAACTAAAAAAGCTGATTTCTACAAGATTCAACTGTATCACTTGTACCCACTGCGACAGCTTCTATCGAAAGATGCTAATATGTATATATAAAAGGATGAAACCGTGATATTATAAACCAGTGATCTTTTTCTCTTAAAAAAAATATTATTTATTTTAAATTAATTTATATCTCTACTTATGCGTCAAATATCTATAAAATCATATTGATCAAGACAAACCTCACATTAATCGGGAAAAATCTCAGTTTGATCGGGAAATACTATATTTTGGAAAACGACGATTTCGGGATAATTAATAACTCGCTTATCTTTTTTTAGTAATATCAACATTATGAAGATTTCTTCTTGAATATGATGTGGTTTTTATTTTATTATCAAAAATCTTTTTATTTATATCACCCTCTGATATGATGTATTTGTGAAATACATTCTTCTTTATGCTTTCTATATTATTGGTGGTATTTATTCTTCCTCTGCAATGTCTAGCCTGACAACTCCAGAATTTGAATTTCATTTTTTTGTAATCTTTTACATAAAAATAATCATCATAAAGCATCATATATGTATTTTTGGTAGCTTTACTATAACAATGTCTTTGTTGGAACCTTCGCTCATTCGGAGTCCTGTATCTACTTTTACGAAATTAATACTAGCCAAATCAAAGTTGGTTATGCTCTGCGCTTTTATAATTTTTCTCCATACCCAATAATTTATGTCTATTATATAATTTATATATATTCAATTCCTCCTACCGTCGATAATAATCGTTGTTCTCACATTCGGTGCTTCTCGTGGTATGGTTTTTTACGTCTAAGCTTTTGAATATCTTTATTCCATTAATTTCGTGTATTTGTTTTATTTTAAAACTCATCAAGAATATTCTATGTATTTTTTTCAAAAACTTCAATTTTTTCCAACATTGAGAACATGTTAGAAGGATTCATGAAAATTTTGTTCATATGAACATTTTTAATTTTGCAAAGCATCTTATACATATATATATATATATATTAAGAATTTGTTACTATTTTTTTAAATATATAAACAAATGCAATTCATGAATAACAAATTCAGCATGATAATACCGACTGATATATTACAATTGGACACAAAAAAAAATTAATTTTTTTACAAGACTTATATACATTTTTTATTAAAAATAATGTACAATATATCAAGGAAATAATAGATAATACGTAAATTTTATGATCGATGAAAATAACATTGCGTGGAGATAATTCGGTGACCGAGTAATGTGGACGAAGAGGGCATTGAACTTAACTGTAACTTTAATAACTTATGATGAACTGATTGAAAAGTTTCCAATAATTCATAAAAAGAATGTTTCTACATGCATTAAAAATGCAAGAACTGAACGAATATTTTGAGACAATTTCATAAATTCGTTAGTAGAAAAATAATTTTGATAACAATTCTCTGTGTAAAAGAGTCATAGGTTATATCTACAACAGAGCATATAAGTCACGCTAATAATTCAGGAATCTGAATAGCCAATGGAACCATTAAAGTTGTTCTCAAAGGAGTTGGCCAACTGTATGTTATTTACAGTATAATTTTAAAAAAGTATTTATTTTACTGCCTGGAAAACTGAAGAGGATTACAGTATTGTGATAACATATTAATCCAAAAAATATCAAATTTCCAAAAATATTAATTTTTAACTTTGAGAAGCCTGTATATTATGTTCTAAAAAAGCATTAATAAATATATATAATTAATTCTAATTTAGAAAAGTACAGAAAGTCGGACTTGTATAAGATGTATATAATGAGGTTGAGGGGGCTACACGTCCTTATAAAAACGGTCATATCCCTTTCATCTGTTGCTTCGAATTTCGTTTTTATGAAATTTGATAAGTTGGAGCAATATTAAGAATATTTAACACTTGTAACCTCAAAATATACTTAAATTATTCGAAATTTGAATTATATCAATAATTCAAAATTTCCAATCGTTTTTTGGAGCTCCTTTGGTTGATTTATGGTTAGAAATTCATTGATAACCAATAATTGTGAAAGTTTTGGCTGACAGTTCTTCGGAAAGCTTAATGAATAACATGAAGGACTAAATATATTTATTGGTAAATTAAAATACACGCAATTTTCCATTAAAAAGAATATAGACTAACTGTCAAATCATACCAATATTGTTCAAACAAAAATTATTGGATAAAATAGGAGTTTTAAATAAAATGTTTTATGCCAAAATTACTCTTTGTAATATAAAATATTTTATTTAAGTAAAATATATAATTAGAAATTTGAGTAGTAAGAAATTTATTACTTCTTTCACAAATTATTAGAGCGCGTGCGCGACGTCAAATGACAAGTCTCCCCTTACTTTTACGTAGTTGAAATGTCTTTCAATACAATGTACACGTCTATTCTGATTTAAGACTTCGTTATTGTTGTGTACACGAGTTTGGCCGACTTGGAAAGTCGGGCGGCTGAAGGAGGTAAATTTATAAACGATTTACCGCCAACAGAAAGCTGAAAGGAAGTACGTTGCCGCCATCAACAGAAGGAATACAAAAGAAGGAAGAACTTGGTATGGGGAACTATCAAGATACAGCACTGCCCTACCGCTCAGAGATAAAACGCGGGTTTACAGAATTGCGGCGACGCCTATTGCAAAATGAGACATTTTGCATCACAAAAATTCACCTCCCCTTGCCCTATAAAAACCATAGTACATATTTTATAAATCATTCCTCACTTTCTCATTATTGTACTGCTTATTCAATATTTTGCCTTTTTTTCTGCAAGCTACGGACACAACAGTTATATTGAAAAAAATAATTATATTTTAATTACTAAAGTTTAAATCAATGATGGAATATTAATTCAATTAACCTATAATGCTACTTAACACAAAGATTTGTTTTTGTTTCTTAAATTTACTAGAAGCATTTCTATTAATTGCTTACAAGTTAATTCCGCTTAAAGAATATGCTAGTGGTATATCATGCCTGTTATAAATGCCAGCTAGCAGTCATCTGGTCATATGTATTTTTGAAGTGTCATATTGAAGACTTCAATGCTTTAAATTTAAAATTTTTACAACCATAAGATGTCTAATCCTTCTTTCTATTAGTTAGTGTCAATTTTGTACAGATACGGTACGCGCGAATCCTGCTTTGATTCTCGCTAACCAAATATAATTCTTGTTTGATGGAATAAAATATTTCTTAAAAAAACAAAATTTAATTATTTATTTCATATAATATTTGAGGTGGTATTTATCACCAAATTCATTAATTTTTGTAATGATATAGTCAAGCATTTCCCTGGAATGGCTTGAAGATATACAAAATCTACACCTTGCACCATCTAAAGCCGTAGCAGGAAACCCAACTATTATTGCACCAATATTATTGTTTGACATAAAGATCGAAAACTCGCTAAAGTAAATCTAAATTATATATCACTCAAATCACAACAATCATACTGAATAACTCCAAATAAACCAAATACTAAAGGAACTACAGGTGAATCATCATCTCCTACTATATAAAACCCAAGATTTAATAATTTCTCTCTAAAATACCTAAAATATATTTATAAAAGTTCCATCTCATTATAATACTTTGTATTTTGATGTAAATTTTTTATTCTCACAGAACCAATACTCTTGGGTGAAGTGTCCATTATTTGCCTTAAAGCAGCCAAACACTGTGCTGCAATTGGTGGAGCCATGCAGTTGGCATAATAGGTACAACACGAATTACACCTTATATAATCCATAAGTCTCTATAGTGAATTATATAATAAGCGATAGATTCTTTATAGCATAGATTATTAACCTTAGATCCGGCAATATATCCTCCCGAAGCACCAAAACTTTTTGAAAATGTACCCATCAATATATCAATATCAGTTGGATTACAATTATAGTAATCAACAACTCCCTTTCCGTTTGCTCCTATAGCTCCAATACTGTGAGCTTCATCCAAAAATACAGACACCTATTTTATTATTACATTTTAAAAAATATTTATATTTTGATATATATCAAAATTTATATTAAATAAAATTAACTCTAATTATTTTTAGCATATTTTACAATAAGCTGTGATTAGATTTACACTCAGAAAATTATCTTATACTTAAGGATTTAATGATTTAAGAAAAAATTGTATGATAATAAATAATAAGTAGTTTAAATTAAAACAAATTTATCTCAACCACCATAGAATCACTATTAAGATATTGAAAGTTATCTGATTAATTAAATATTTTATTTACTTTAATAGAATTTAATAGTAACTCTTTAATAAAAATAAAAGCCTATCATCTATATAAAATTGTATAATAAGAATAATTATAGGCTATGTCGCAAATCCATGATAAAGTCAGACCACAATAATTTTGTTTTTAAAAAATGAATATAAAGGTGTTTTTTATTTGACGTTAAAAGTTGAATTAGAGATTTTTGTTTCAAATCCCTTTTATTTGACGGTAAAAGTTACATTAGAACTTTTTGCGTAAGATCCCTTTTATTTGATGGAGTGTGCCTAATTACAGACAAGAAATGAATGATTGTATTATATAGGTAAAAAAACATTGTGTGCAATAGAAAAAGATATGTTTCAAAACACTCTCTATAAAAAATTAACACGTTTTGAATGATATGAAATTTTATTATAACTATATAGTGTGTAAATTGTATGTTTTTATACTTGGTTACAGCAGTTGAAACACTTTAATATCTCGATTTAAATGCAAAAAACAAAGAGATATTCCTTATTTAGCGTCCCCATAGTTAAAATGTTGACAGGTACATCCATATTTATTAAATTTAGTAATAATGTTTTATAAGCAGGCCATTAATGATATAGCTTATAGTTAACCACTTTCTGAATTTTGTACATATTGGATAAGTTTCTGTTTACTAAAAACTTAATCATAGTAAATCACATTCTATACAAACAATATTTTGTAAAATTCTTAACACAATTGCTGTATGATTGATAAGATGAATAATTTTGAATATTAATCATATATCAAAAAGTTATTCCTATTGCCAGTGCAGACGTCGATATTAAACATATCATAAATAGTTGAGAGTTCTTTAGGAAATGTGATATATAATATATTGCATAGGAGGTGTGAAAAACTTTTGATTTGATTTATATTAATTACTCATCAAATTAGTATTTAGCGTGGTAAATTTGTTGTCACTTTTTTTATAAAACAAAATCAGTTTACAGTTTTTTCAAAAAAAAATTGATCCTCGATAATATTTCTTTGACTTGTATTTTAAAAAAATATACATGATAGGTTTTTCCGAAAAAATATCTTTAAATATTCACATATTATTTTAATGAAACCTAATTATTATAAAAATTAAAAAACCTTACGAGTACAATCAATGATTTATAGTTTATTAACGGAAATAGAAGAAGAATTCTGTATAATTTTTATTTATATTCTCCAAATTTCAATATAGTTATTTTTTTCAATATGACTTGTTATATCAATAAATGTAATAGGTTTTATTGTTCTTTAATACAGAAAATTTATTAGTTATATATATATTTATTCAGTGACATGACCTTGACAATATACAATGTATAATATAACTTTTGCCAATACAGGCAAGAATAGAACGTGTAAAAGTTTAAATCCCATTCAAACTAATGTGACTTAGTATCTTATATTTTCTGTCTAAGGTAAATGGTAACCCTGCGGCACTTACATGATTCGGTAAACAACGAAATGTATGTTTGCTATCGTCATGAACCATATGAGAGTGGGAAATCAGGTAGTGATACACTTGCATACGTAGTTGAGATATTCTGACTTTAAATTGAGAAGGTTAGTGTGTTCAATTATCTAATAAATAGTTAAAATGATGTATATTTTATGTAAAAATATCATCACAGATAAATAAATGAGCGTTGCATTTTTGACAATAATGTAAGATTATAGAAGATCATAGTTCCTATCATCAACTCGAACAACATGACGTAATTATAAACACAACAGAATTGACATTTTAAGCAAAGGCAGATGACATTTTTATTACTATTATAGGAACCAGTAATACATAGATTTTTGAATCTTTATATTAACAAAGAAATATTATTTATCATCTAAAAAGACTGTAATATTCTATTGGTTTTTTCTAAAGAACTATATCTCATATCAGCTACTATTTGGAAGTAAATTACAGTCTTTATATCCCCACAAATAAGGAAAAAATGAGTAGATCTTAGTTAAGATAAAAATTACTATATTTTTGTAGGATTTATAAATCGCTCATAATTAATTATACTCATAATTTTAGAAAATTTGCGATATAAAAAATATGAATTCCATTACAAATGGCACTTATGTATCACTATATTGTGAAAAGAAAGTCAGCTATGTTTATATATAGAGCTATTGCCCTTTAATAAGTTTCGTTGCATTTTAGAACACTTTTAAAAATCTAATAGTTAGATTGCTCTAAAAGTAATTTCTGAAACTTAAAATATGAAACTTGTATTATTATTTATAAGAAATTTTCCAAATTATACAACATATTTGTTAAAAATAGTTCAACGATTTTTATAATAAAATCAGAGAAATCATATAAATTTTCGTTTTTTATAAGTAACTTAGTTTTAAATTAAAATAAAATGCCAACTTATTTAATTTAAAAAATATTGGTTGACTAATACCTTAAATTCATTATGGTCTGCATATAAAAATAAATTTAGTATTTGAATAAAAGAGATTATTTTTTAGGGGATAACAGTAGTTATAGTGAAGATCGAAAAAAATTTACTATTTTTGTAAGTGAAATAATATCTTATATAAATTGAAATCAATATAAAACATTAAATAAATAAAGGATATATCTAGTATTTTATTAAATTAAATAGAACTAATGACATGTGTGTAAAACTACTCTATAAAAATAATCGATTTCACTTCAGCTTTCTTCGCATGTAACTAATTAGTGAAAGCTGAAGTCATTCATGTGACACACTAAAACTAGCCTTTTTTGTTAAAACTTATTTTTCAATATTGCTAGCAGTGATTTTAAACATAATAATAATGATGATATTATATTGAAAGAAAAATTTTTTCTTTATGTCATAATATTATGGATCAGAAATCATATTATTTGTGATTTTAACTTTCTATGAATATATAAACTTTTAATTTAGCGCCTTATATAGTCATGTATAGCGAGCATACCATATATAAATTTAAAAAAGTACATTATTCTACATGCCCTATATATTTCCAAAATTGGTATATTCACAAATTATTAAGGAAAAATATTAAAGTGCCGGTATATATATGAAAATTATACTTTGTACTTTTTTTTAATTTCTATAATTCTTGGTAAATTAACAATTGTACCTTCCATGCTATAAATTCCTTCACACAAAATAAAAATATTTTTCCATGGTCTGTTAGTTCTTGGCTGACCATCAATAATAGCTCTACGTACCATGTTTTCTAGGGCATCCATGTCTAAATTTTATGGTGTGTATATGCGCCAAAACATAATATATTTACCGTTGTGAGGAAACACATAGACCTTAGCGCCACTTGATCTAGCACCTAAAATGATTGAAGCGTGGTTTAGCTTATCACTGAATATTGCATATTCTTGACCGATAAATGCTGGAATATTGCAAGAATTTGTAGCAAATCCCATCCCAAAGCAAAGTGCTGCTTCAACACCCAAAAACTGTGCCATTTCTTGTTCAAGTTTTTCAACAACTGTTGTTTGCCCTAATAATTTTTAATATGTAGGTATCATTTATTCCCAAATTGAATTTTAATTACCAAATTCTGCATAAGAACTTGTGGATGACACTCCAATTTCTTTGATTGTTTTTATAACGTAAGGTGTACAAACATCATCATAACCACCAAATCCTAAATAATTATATGAACCAATATTTATCATTTGGTTTGTTTCCCCTGTCAACCTTCACAAAAAATGAATATAACATTAATTTATAAAGTTAGACTAGCACTTTAAGCTATTTGGACTTATAAAAGTTCTTTCCATTGCTTCAATCATAGAACTTGCTGGTCCTCTTATAGGTCTGCCCCATGAAATTTGTATTCTATTAAATATATGCCGATAGAAAAAGTTATCAAAGTCTTTAAATAATGGAACATAATCCTAACAATACAAAATATTTCATAATTATACTTTATTTTTTATAAATATTATAGTTACTGGATTAACGGGATCTTTATTATTAAGGGTATCTGATGGTATTATCCATGATAATATATCGAAGATATAACCCATAGCTACTAATAACGCTATGTTTATATATACTATTAATTCTGCAATTAAAGGTAATTTCTTCTTTGTAGAAATATTTTTAGTTTTCATTAGATTTCGTTTAAGTTATTAATTTGTCTTTATAATGACATGTGTAATCTTCGTATAACAATTCAATATAGAATATAATCTTATTTGTTTTTTTCTATTCACTACGGAATTGATACAATTCAATAGTGACGCGTATCTATAGTTTTTCCGTAACAAATAGGAAATTAAAGGGAATAGTTTTGTATACAAATAAAAGAAATACTCTTATGGTGCAATTAAATCTGTTTTTTATTAAAATAGCGTACAAAACATGTTACAAGAAAGAATTATTCTATAACACTTCTCTTTTTAGCATAGTATTAATATTTTCAAAGTACCTCGTAGTTCGTGTAGTACTTTTAAATGGAATTTGTGATTTACTGTCAAATACTTTGATTTATAATGTAATTTATACATCACTGGCTAAACAAATATAGTTGATATATTTTGTTATCATAACTATTAATCACTTTTCTTAAAGAGTTTACTGTGCTATTTATGCCACTTTAAAATTTTCATCAAATTCCATGATATTTACATTAGCTGTAATATTATTATTGTAATATAATAGTTGCTCTTCCACATTTTTTTAGATCCAAACTATTAATTACCAAAATTTTATACATGCTTTTAAGCTTTCGACTATTTAATAAATAAAGCTTTAAATGAAGTCTCTTTATACATCTGTGTAATCTTATGTATAAAAGTATCAGGAGAGGATCTATTACGAAATGATAAGCATTATTTGATTTTTATTAATATCAATAATGAAACATTCTTATTAGTGTGAAAATGTAATATTTTAATAAAGTCTAATCATCATTAATGATTAAAGTATAATATTATTCATAAAAGTTAGATTAATTATCATAAACTTATTTTTTAAATGTGATGATATCAATATAGTGCTTCTATTTTTATCATATTTTTAAAAATTTTAGTAACAAAATACAAGCTTTCTTATAGGTATGTTAGATTTTGGTATTGAACCCTCAAACAATTACTGGGGCCCATCGGAACCCAACGCGAATTTCATCGCTATTTACTGCTAATTAAAAACTTTAAATAAATTAAAAAGTATCTCTATTCTCTTACTATATTTTTATAATTATAAATTTAAAACATAAATATTACTTTTTGTAAAGATTATGAAATAAGCTTACAATGCCGATTTTTAAGAAATTGTGGGTCCCACAATTTCTTTTCATAAAACATGGTATAAATTTTTTAAGAATAATAATTTTCGGTATTAAGATATTCTATCGAGTAAATATCCAGAAAAATGCAGGCTTTGTTCTTCCGATTTTACTCGACTTCATTTGATCATATACGTTATAAGTAATGGATGGTTTTAGTGATAAATTTTTTGCAACTGATGATTCAGAATACTTTTAAACTAAAGATTACATTTAGTATTGCTTTTTTCAACTATTCTTGGTGCTTCTGATGTTAATGAAGCCTAAAATCTTTACAAAGATAATAAAAATGTGTTAGGGAGTTCTACTATTACATCAAATTAAAAATTACCAAAAAAAATATATTTGAAAGGTAACTAGGAAAAACAGCATTTGCTACGTCCATAATGTATAAATCACAATTTTATTATTTTTTTGTTTGATGATGTGTTTTATCAGGTTGTCGTGACTAGCACAAATAAACTTGATTATTCTCATTACAGTCATAATGAGAGATATTAAAGATTTTTGTAATAAAAGCATATATGAGCATTCTTATATATACATGTGCATATTAAAATCTAAAATGGAATCGCTTAGACAATTATTGAGTGTCGACAAACGACGTAATGTACTTTGAAAAATTATGTCATTTATCAGATTTATACAAATCAACAGGCTACCTTTGATGATTTCGAAACTAGGGATATAAGTAGGAGTGATATGTTGTGTCGTATCCTTGATTTATTTGATAAGTTGAAAAGTATTTTGTCGATGTGCTTGATTCCGTCTGTCGCTCATATTAATGATTGGAAATAAGTTGCATTTTGTGGTAAATGCTTTTTCAGATAATGTATGCCTACTATGACTGAAGTTTATGCTATAAAAGCATACTTCTTAAATGTTAGATATACAAATTACGCCAATAATCTATCTATCCAGGTGGAAAAAAGTAATAATCAATGGACTAAAAATGTGGATTAAATAACTATATTAGAGCTTTCATCTTAGGTGAGCAAAAAAAATAAGTTTTGAGATAATTCTTGCACCCACATCCTATTAGCAAATAAGTTACTTGAGTTAGATTTAACATAATTTTGAAAATCACTTTTCATAATACAAGCGAAAGTTTATCTGTTTTATAACCAACCTTCACCTATAAATTTTCAGCACTATCTCTCTTATAAATATGAAGACAATGATGGCGTTGCAATTTCTAAAATAATATAAGCCGTGATTAGGTAATTCAAGCCATCATAAAATAAGTGTTTATTTAAGAAAAAATTCCTAATTTATCATTGATTATAATAGGTGTAAGTGTAGTTTAAACACATATGATCGTATTCTTTTAATGAGGAGCATTAAAATATGTAGAAAAGATGGCAAACTGTGATTTTTTATAACACAGTTAACCTTACTTGAGTCAATTCTTTTTATTTTTACAAAATTACTCTCAACAAAACTGATGCCTTAAGAGTGGAATATTTGAACCAGCTGATACATTCCTTGGTTTAACCTATTGTTTATACAAATGTACTGATATTGACTGAAAGCGTTATCTTTACATCTAAAAAAAGTGGCAGTTTGTCTGCCCGACATTCAGACAAAAAACTATGACGCAATGTTATTTCTGCGTGAAATACTTCTGTAGTAAACCATCTAAAATAATTTGTTGTGATTGCATAATACAGGTCAAAAAATAAACTTAATATGGCATTATTATTTACACGATTCTTCACTCCTACAGATTTTCTGAGGTTTATTTTCAAATATATATTTATTTTTAAACTAAGATAAAATAACCTACACTTCACCTTGAAACATCGGTCTACCTATATATAACATGAGAGCGTTTTTTGCCCTACATCATGTTTCTGTCAACCGAATAATCACATATGCTTGTTTTGAAGTGAAATATAAAAAAATAATCCCCTTATTTGAAAATAACTTAATTTTTGATTATTAAAATTTTAATATTTTTCAGTTAAGACACACTTTTTTATAGAGTGACATATACGTAAGATACTATCATTATTAATATATAAAGAGTATTTATAAATATCTTATAATTTGATTACACTTAGTGTTAGTGTAATTCAAGGGTATTTGTATAGCTGGTGATTTACACATAAATGCTACTTAATTATAATTCTGATTATTTTTTGTGAATAGAATATAAAAATTATAACTTGCAAAATCAATTTCATAGAATTATAACGAATTTTAATTTTATTTATTTTCAAATAAAATTATGTTGTATCCCAGATGCGCTTGATTTTCTTTGTTTATTTTGTGCTATTTTCCCATCTTAGACCTCTAATGAAAACACGTTTTACTACATACAATAAATGTACTTTTCACATAACACAGTTTATTATTATTAAATATTTACGCTTATTATGATATTTATTTCTCATAATAAAATTTTTATTTATTATTGTAAAATATTCTGATTGCTTACCATTAATTTTAGAGATTTATAATTTGATTAATAAATTCTGATGTTATAGACCTGCGGGCGTCGAAGATTATATTAAATATCGTATGTTATCATTCCTATTAGGCCTTTTTATTGACAGATTCTTGACATATATTTAAACTATTTATGTTAAATATATGATTTAAGGCTTTTTAAACTATTTTAATAGGTTGTAGGTTAGATTCTGTAAAATATAATTTAACTATTTTTTAATAAGGGTAACACTAATCAATTTTATCTTCAATTATTTAATAAGATATACCAAAGCATTTTTTATGAAATTGCTATTTACATTGTTTTAGCGTAAATCTGCAATGCCAATTCAAAAATATGGACATCTTATAATAATTTCTCAACAATTATTTAAATACAACGAGATAACATAAAAGAAAGAAAAACAAATTTTCGAAGGCAAAGTCACCGGTGGTTTAATATTTTTGGTGTTGGAATTTCCTTTTCGGCTCTTGAGTAACATTAATTTTTAAATAATAATTATCGAATTTCTCATGTTGTGATTTTACATATATTTTAAACACTAGTAAAACTATTTTAAAAAATTTGTTTATTGATATCAAAATATTATAAAAACGGAATGAGGTTAAAAAAGGGATATTACACTTTAATCAGAACGTCATCGGAAATACTTTAGTAAAAAACATTTTTATAAAAATAATGCTTAGAAAAACAATTTCGTGGAATCTCTAAGAATAATTTTTCAACAAAAATATTAGTTCTTTATTCAAATGGATTTAATACAGAAACCCCAGGAAAATTTCTACAAAAAGTTCCAATATTTTCATTTTTATAGAGTATATTGAGAACTCTTTTGAATGTGATTTATGTAATTAATCATTATTTCTCCTTATATTTAAATTAATTTTCAATTTTAGTTTGGTCTAAACACTTCCTATCGTCTTGGTACGAAATACATCATCTGCAACATATTCTTTACAATGATTCACAGCCTGATAGTCATATCCCTCACTACGTAATGTGAAATGAGCTTGCCATTCATCAGTAAAAATAAAACTATCTAATAAAACTCAGTTTTTGTTGTTGAGAGTAGGATTACACGCTACCTCATGTGAACAATGACTACTGTTACTCCCTCGCATTTTCTTACTCGTATATACATTAGCTCGCATTCATACATTTAAAGCAGCCATTGATTACTCTACGTACACTACGAGTGTAACAGTCTGCATGATTAGAGCTCAGAGTACAGCTTCAATGATACAAAATTTCATGACTCTAATGTCAATTTAATTTAATTGACTTGAAGTATTCATACAACCTAAGGTCTTATTTGTATTCATATGAAAAGATTATTTTAAAAAAAATTTATATCACTGATCCTTTTTCGCCTTTAAGATAGCGACCATTATGGAACTATTTCTTATCATAAAAGAGTTACTTGTCGATTTTAGCAATTTTGCCACCCAATTTCCCTTTTTTAAGGCTCTTTTAGTGGATAATTCCTAATAAATTGAACCAAACTACTAAAGTGTTTTAAAGATCCCGCTAACATGCTTGTTAGGCTGATATTTTTTTTTCATGCGAGAATTATATATTATTCTAAGTATCATCCTCACTAATAACTTATGATTGGATCTACCAAAATAATCTGTGAAGGTAAAAGCTTTTAATTCATTGATGTTCTTCTACTTTATGTTATGATGCTCATAAAATTAATGATGTTACTTTGAACAT
>NW_027254976.1:5000-7500 GCF_042242105.1 Pempheris klunzingeri
TGGTGTGTGTCTGCTGGGCCTGGGGGAGGTGTTGGTGTGCGTCTCAGGGTCCAGGCCGGAGGTCACGGGGCCTGGGAGATGTGTTGGTGTGCGTCTCAGGGTCAAGGCCGGAGGTCACGGGGCCTGGGGGATGTGTTGGTGTGCGTCTCAGGGTCAAGGCCGGAGGTCACGGGGCCTGGGGGATGTGTTGGTGTGCGTCTCAGGGTCCAGGCTGGAGGTCACGGAGAGGTGTTGGTGTGTGTCGGGGCCTGGGAGATGTGTTGGTGTGCGTCTCAGGGTGGAGGCCGGAGGTCACGGGGCCTGGGGGAGGTGTTGGTGTGCGTCTCAGGGGCCAGGTTGGAGGTCACGGGGCCTGGGAGAGGTGTTGGTGTGTGTCGGGGCCTAGGGGAGGTGTTGGTGTGCGTCTCAGGGTCCAGGCCGGAGGTCACGGGGCCTGGGAGATGTGTTGGTGTGCGTCTCAGGGTCAAGGCCGGAGGTCACGGGGCCTGGGGGATGTGTTGGTGTGCGTCTCAGGGTCCAGGCTGGAGGTCACGGAGAGGTGTTGGTGTGTGTCGGGGCCTGGGAGATGTGTTGGTGTGCGTCTCAGGGTCAAGGCCGGAGGTCACGGGGCCTGGGGGATGTGTTGGTGTGCGTCTCAGGGTCCAGGCTGGAGGTCACGGAGAGGTGTTGGTGTGTGTCGGGGCCTGGGAGATGTGTTGGTGTGCGTCTCAGGGTGGAGGCCGGAGGTCACGGGGCCTGGGGGAGGTGTTGGTGTGCGTCTCAGGGGCCAGGTTGGAGGTCACGGGGCCTGGGAGAGGTGTTGGTGTGTGTCGGGGCCTGGGGGATGTGTTGGTGTGCGTCTCAGGGTGGAGGCCGGAGGTCACGGGGCCTGGGGGATGTGTTGGTGTGCGTCTCAGGGGCCAGGTTGGAGGTCACGGAGAGGTGTTGGTGTGTGTCTGGGCCTGGGGGATGTGTTGGTGTGCGTCTCAGGGTCCAGGCTGGAGGTCACGGAGAGGTGGTGGTGTGTGTCGGGGCCTGGGAGATGTGTTGGTGTGCGTCTCAGGGTCAAGGCCGGAGGTCACGGGGCCTGGGAGATGTGTTGGTGTGCGTCTCTGGGTCAAGGCCGGAGGTCACGGGGCCTGGGAGAGGTGTTGGTGTGTGTCTGCTGGGCCTGGGGGAGGTGTTGGTGTGTGTCTCAGGGTGGAGGCCGGAGGTCACGGGGCCTGGGGGAGGTGTTTGTGTGCGTCTCAGGGGCCAGGTTGGAGGTCACGGAGAGGTGTTGGTGTGTGTCTGGGCCTGGGGGAGGTGTTGGTGTGCGTCTCAGGGTGCAGGCCGGAGGTCACGGGGCCTGGGAGATGTGTTGGTGTGCGTCTCTGGGTCAAGGCTGGAGGTCACGGAGAGGTGTTGGTGTGTGTCGGGGCCTGGGAGATGTGTTGGTGTGCGTCTCTGGGTCAAGGCTGGAGGTCACGGAGAGGTGTTGGTGTGTGTCGGGGCCTGGGAGATGTGTTGGTGTGCGTCTCAGGGTCAAGGCCGGAGGTCACGGGGCCTGGGGGAGATGTGTTGGTGTGCGTCTCTGGGTCAAGGCCGGAGGTCACGGGGCCTGGGGGAGGTGTTGGTGTGCGTCTCAGGGGCCAGGTTGGAGGTCACGGGGCCTGGGAGAGGTGTTGGTGTGTGTCGGGGCCTGGGGGATGTGTTGGTGTGCGTCTCAGGGTCCAGGCCGGAGGTCACGGGGCCTGGGAGATGTGTTGGTGTGCGTCTCAGGGTCAAGGCCGGAGGTCACGGGGCCTGGGGGAGATGTGTTGGTGTGCGTCTCAGGGTGGAGGCCGGAGGTCACGGAGAGGTGGTGGTGTGTGTCGGGGCCTGGGAGATGTGTTGGTGTGCGTCTCAGGGTCCAGGCCGGAGGTCACGGGGCCTGGGGGAGGTGTTGGGGTGTGTCGGGGCAATTCGAAACATTCACCGGAGTACCAGGGGCACGAAACATTCATCGGCTTACCAGGGGCACGAAACATTCACCGGAGTACCAGGGGCACGAAACAGCCATCGGAGTACCAGGGGCACGAAACCTCCACCAGAGTACCAGGGGCACGAAACCTCCACTAGAGTACCAGGGGCACGAAACCTCCACTAGAGTACCAGGGGCACGAAACATTCACCGGAGTACCAGGGGCACGAAACAGCCATCGGAGTACCAGGGGCACGAAACCTCCACTAGAGTACCAGGGGCACGAAACCTCCACTAGAGTACCAGGGGCACGAAACCTCCACTAGAGTACCAGGGGCACGAAACATTCACCGGAGTACCAGGGGCACGAAACAGCCATCAGAGTACCAGGGGCACGAAACCTTCATCGGAGCACCAGGGGCACGAAACCTCCACTGGAGGACCAGGGGCACGAAACATTCATCGGAGCACCAGGGGCACGAAACATTCATCGGATTACCAGGGGCACGAAACATTCACCGGAGTACCAGGGGCACGAAACATTCATCGGATTACCAGGGGCACGAAACCTCCACTGGA
>NW_027254976.1:20000-22500 GCF_042242105.1 Pempheris klunzingeri
AGGGCTATGGTCAGGCTTGGGGTTAAGTGGGCCTGGCTGGAGGTCACGGGGGCCTGGAGGAGGTGTTGGTGTGCGTCTCAGGGTGGAGGCCGGAGGTCACGGGGCCTGGGGGAGGTGTTGGTGTGCGTCTCCGGGGCCAGGCCGGAGGTCACGGGGCCTGGGAGAGGTGTTGGTGTGTGTCTGCTGGGCCTGGGGGAGGTGTTGGTGTGCGTCTCAGGGTCCAGGCCGGAGGTCACGGGGCCTGGGGGAGGTGTTGGTGTGTGTCTGCTGGGCCTGGGGGAGGTGTTGGTGTGCGTCTCAGGGTCCAGGCCGGAGGTCACGGGGCCTGGGGGAGGTGTTGGTGTGTGTCGGGGCCTGGGGGAGGTGTTGGTGTGCGTCTCAGGGGCCAGGTTGGAGGTCACGGGGCCTGGGGGAGGTGTTGGTGTGCGTCTGGGCCTGGGGGAGGTGTTGGTGTGTGTCTCAATTCAATTCAATTCAATTCAATTCAATTTTATTTGTATAGCCCAATATCACAACAGAGTGTCTCATAGTGCTTTACAAAGTTCACTGAGGGTGGAGGCCGGAGGTCACGGGGCCTGGGGGAGGTGTTGGTGTGCGTCTCAGGGTCCAGGCCGGAGGTCACGGGGCCTGGGGGAGGTGTTGGTGTGCGTCTCAGGGTCCAGGCCGGAGGTCACGGGGCCTGGGGGAGGTGTTGGTGTGTGTCTGCTGGGCCTGGGGGAGGTGTTGGTGTGCGTCTCAGGGTCCAGGCCGGAGGTCACGGGGCCTGGGAGATGTGTTGGTGTGCGTCTCAGGGTCAAGGCCGGAGGTCACGGGGCCTGGGGGATGTGTTGGTGTGCGTCTCAGGGTCAAGGCCGGAGGTCACGGGGCCTGGGGGATGTGTTGGTGTGCGTCTCAGGGTCCAGGCTGGAGGTCACGGAGAGGTGTTGGTGTGTGTCGGGGCCTGGGAGATGTGTTGGTGTGCGTCTCAGGGTGGAGGCCGGAGGTCACGGGGCCTGGGGGAGGTGTTGGTGTGCGTCTCAGGGGCCAGGTTGGAGGTCACGGGGCCTGGGAGAGGTGTTGGTGTGTGTCGGGGCCTAGGGGAGGTGTTGGTGTGCGTCTCAGGGTCCAGGCCGGAGGTCACGGGGCCTGGGAGATGTGTTGGTGTGCGTCTCAGGGTCAAGGCCGGAGGTCACGGGGCCTGGGGGATGTGTTGGTGTGCGTCTCAGGGTCCAGGCTGGAGGTCACGGAGAGGTGTTGGTGTGTGTCGGGGCCTGGGAGATGTGTTGGTGTGCGTCTCAGGGTCAAGGCCGGAGGTCACGGGGCCTGGGGGATGTGTTGGTGTGCGTCTCAGGGTCCAGGCTGGAGGTCACGGAGAGGTGTTGGTGTGTGTCGGGGCCTGGGAGATGTGTTGGTGTGCGTCTCAGGGTGGAGGCCGGAGGTCACGGGGCCTGGGGGAGGTGTTGGTGTGCGTCTCAGGGGCCAGGTTGGAGGTCACGGGGCCTGGGAGAGGTGTTGGTGTGTGTCGGGGCCTGGGGGATGTGTTGGTGTGCGTCTCAGGGTGGAGGCCGGAGGTCACGGGGCCTGGGGGATGTGTTGGTGTGCGTCTCAGGGGCCAGGTTGGAGGTCACGGAGAGGTGTTGGTGTGTGTCTGGGCCTGGGGGATGTGTTGGTGTGCGTCTCAGGGTCCAGGCTGGAGGTCACGGAGAGGTGGTGGTGTGTGTCGGGGCCTGGGAGATGTGTTGGTGTGCGTCTCAGGGTCAAGGCCGGAGGTCACGGGGCCTGGGAGATGTGTTGGTGTGCGTCTCTGGGTCAAGGCCGGAGGTCACGGGGCCTGGGAGAGGTGTTGGTGTGTGTCTGCTGGGCCTGGGGGAGGTGTTGGTGTGTGTCTCAGGGTGGAGGCCGGAGGTCACGGGGCCTGGGGGAGGTGTTTGTGTGCGTCTCAGGGGCCAGGTTGGAGGTCACGGAGAGGTGTTGGTGTGTGTCTGGGCCTGGGGGAGGTGTTGGTGTGCGTCTCAGGGTGCAGGCCGGAGGTCACGGGGCCTGGGAGATGTGTTGGTGTGCGTCTCTGGGTCAAGGCTGGAGGTCACGGAGAGGTGTTGGTGTGTGTCGGGGCCTGGGAGATGTGTTGGTGTGCGTCTCTGGGTCAAGGCTGGAGGTCACGGAGAGGTGTTGGTGTGTGTCGGGGCCTGGGAGATGTGTTGGTGTGCGTCTCAGGGTCAAGGCCGGAGGTCACGGGGCCTGGGGGAGATGTGTTGGTGTGCGTCTCTGGGTCAAGGCCGGAGGTCACGGGGCCTGGGGGAGGTGTTGGTGTGCGTCTCAGGGGCCAGGTTGGAGGTCACGGGGCCTGGGAGAGGTGTTGGTGTGTGTCGGGGCCTGGGGGATGTGTTGGTGTGCGTCTCAGGGTCCAGGCCGGAGGTCACGGGGCCTGGGAGATGTGTTGGTGTGCGTCTCAGGGTCAAGGCCGGAGGTCACGGGGCCTGGGGGAGATGTGTTGGTGTGCGTCTCAGGGTGGAGGCCGGAG
>NW_027254976.1:35000-37500 GCF_042242105.1 Pempheris klunzingeri
GTTGGAGGTCACGGGGCCTGGGAGAGGTGTTGGTGTGTGTCGGGGCCTAGGGGAGGTGTTGGTGTGCGTCTCAGGGTCCAGGCCGGAGGTCACGGGGCCTGGGAGATGTGTTGGTGTGCGTCTCAGGGTCAAGGCCGGAGGTCACGGGGCCTGGGGGATGTGTTGGTGTGCGTCTCAGGGTCCAGGCTGGAGGTCACGGAGAGGTGTTGGTGTGTGTCGGGGCCTGGGAGATGTGTTGGTGTGCGTCTCAGGGTCAAGGCCGGAGGTCACGGGGCCTGGGGGATGTGTTGGTGTGCGTCTCAGGGTCCAGGCTGGAGGTCACGGAGAGGTGTTGGTGTGTGTCGGGGCCTGGGAGATGTGTTGGTGTGCGTCTCAGGGTGGAGGCCGGAGGTCACGGGGCCTGGGGGAGGTGTTGGTGTGCGTCTCAGGGGCCAGGTTGGAGGTCACGGGGCCTGGGAGAGGTGTTGGTGTGTGTCGGGGCCTGGGGGATGTGTTGGTGTGCGTCTCAGGGTGGAGGCCGGAGGTCACGGGGCCTGGGGGATGTGTTGGTGTGCGTCTCAGGGGCCAGGTTGGAGGTCACGGAGAGGTGTTGGTGTGTGTCTGGGCCTGGGGGATGTGTTGGTGTGCGTCTCAGGGTCCAGGCTGGAGGTCACGGAGAGGTGGTGGTGTGTGTCGGGGCCTGGGAGATGTGTTGGTGTGCGTCTCAGGGTCAAGGCCGGAGGTCACGGGGCCTGGGAGATGTGTTGGTGTGCGTCTCTGGGTCAAGGCCGGAGGTCACGGGGCCTGGGAGAGGTGTTGGTGTGTGTCTGCTGGGCCTGGGGGAGGTGTTGGTGTGTGTCTCAGGGTGGAGGCCGGAGGTCACGGGGCCTGGGGGAGGTGTTTGTGTGCGTCTCAGGGGCCAGGTTGGAGGTCACGGAGAGGTGTTGGTGTGTGTCTGGGCCTGGGGGAGGTGTTGGTGTGCGTCTCAGGGTGCAGGCCGGAGGTCACGGGGCCTGGGAGATGTGTTGGTGTGCGTCTCTGGGTCAAGGCTGGAGGTCACGGAGAGGTGTTGGTGTGTGTCGGGGCCTGGGAGATGTGTTGGTGTGCGTCTCTGGGTCAAGGCTGGAGGTCACGGAGAGGTGTTGGTGTGTGTCGGGGCCTGGGAGATGTGTTGGTGTGCGTCTCAGGGTCAAGGCCGGAGGTCACGGGGCCTGGGGGAGATGTGTTGGTGTGCGTCTCTGGGTCAAGGCCGGAGGTCACGGGGCCTGGGGGAGGTGTTGGTGTGCGTCTCAGGGGCCAGGTTGGAGGTCACGGGGCCTGGGAGAGGTGTTGGTGTGTGTCGGGGCCTGGGGGATGTGTTGGTGTGCGTCTCAGGGTCCAGGCCGGAGGTCACGGGGCCTGGGAGATGTGTTGGTGTGCGTCTCAGGGTCAAGGCCGGAGGTCACGGGGCCTGGGGGAGATGTGTTGGTGTGCGTCTCAGGGTGGAGGCCGGAGGTCACGGAGAGGTGGTGGTGTGTGTCGGGGCCTGGGAGATGTGTTGGTGTGCGTCTCAGGGTCCAGGCCGGAGGTCACGGGGCCTGGGGGAGGTGTTGGGGTGTGTCGGGGCAATTCGAAACATTCACCGGAGTACCAGGGGCACGAAACATTCATCGGCTTACCAGGGGCACGAAACATTCACCGGAGTACCAGGGGCACGAAACAGCCATCGGAGTACCAGGGGCACGAAACCTCCACCGGAGTACCAGGGGCACGAAACCTCCACTAGAGTACCAGGGGCACGAAACCTCCACTAGAGTACCAGGGGCACGAAACATTCACCGGAGTACCAGGGGCACGAAACAGCCATCGGAGTACCAGGGGCACGAAACCTCCACTAGAGTACCAGGGGCACGAAACCTCCACTAGAGTACCAGGGGCACGAAACCTCCACTAGAGTACCAGGGGCACGAAACATTCACCGGAGTACCAGGGGCACGAAACAGCCATCAGAGTACCAGGGGCACGAAACCTTCATCGGAGCACCAGGGGCACGAAACCTCCACTGGAGGACCAGGGGCACGAAACATTCATCGGATTACCAGGGGCACGAAACATTCATCGGATTACCAGGGGCACGAAACATTCACCGGAGTACCAGGGGCACGAAACATTCATCGGATTACCAGGGGCACGAAACCTCCACTGGAGTACCAGGGGCACGAAACATTCACCGGATTACCAGGGGCACGAAACCTCCACTGGAGTACCAGGGGCACGAAACATTCACCGGAGTACCAGGGGCACGAAACCTCCACTGGAGTACCAGGGGCACGAAACCTCCACTGGAGTACCAGGGGCACGAAACATTCACCGGATTACCAGGGGCACGAAACAGCCACCAGAGTACCAGGGGCACGAAACATTCATCGGAGTACCAGGGGCACGAAACCTCCACTAGAGTACCAGGGGCCAAGTCGAGGAAGGCAAAGCGGGAGTAACCAACCGCCTCCCTCCCTTGCCCTGTCTTACACGGATTACCAGG
>NW_027254976.1:47500-52500 GCF_042242105.1 Pempheris klunzingeri
TGAGCTCAGGGCTGACAGCCCCACTGGAGGCCTCCCTGCTGGGGGTGAGCGGGCTGAGCTCAAGGCCGAAAGCACCACTGGAGGCTTCCCTGCTGGGGGTGAGCGGGCTGAGCTCAAGGCTGAAAGCGGGCTGAGCTCAGGGCTGAAAGCCCCACTGAAGGCCTCCCTGCTGGGGGTTAGCGGGCTGAGCTCAGGGCCGAAAGCCCCACTGGAGGCCTCCCTGCTGGGGGTGTGCAGGCTGAGCTCAAGGCCGAAAGCCCCACTGGAGGCCTCCCTGCTGGGGCTGAGCTGGCTGAGCTCAAGGCTGAAAGCGGGCTGAGCTCAAGGCCGAAAGCCCCACTGGAGGCCTCCCTGCCTGGGGTGAGCCCCAATGGAGGCCCTAACCCTAACCCTGCTGGGGGTGAGCGGGTTGAGCTCAAGGCCGAAAGCCCCACTGGAGGCCTCCCTGCTGGGGCTGAGCTGGCTGAGCTCAAGGCTGAAAGCGGGCTGAGCTCAAGGCCGAAAGCCCCACTGGAGGCCTCCCTGCCTGGGGTGAGCCCCAATGGAGGCCCTAACCCTAACCCTGCTGGGGGTGAGCGGGTTGAGCTCAAGGCCGAAAGCCCCACTGGAGGCCTCCCTGCTGGGGCTGAGCTGGCTGAGCTCAAGGCTGAAAGCGGGCTGAGCTCAAGGCCGAAAGCCCCACTGGAGGCCTCCCTGCTGGGGCTGAGCTGGCTGAGCTCAAGGCTGAAAGCGGGCTGAGCTCAGGGCCGAAAGCCCCACTGGAGGCCTCCCTGCCTGGGGTGAGCCCCAATGGAGGCCCTAACCCTAACCCTGCTGGGGGTGAGCGGGTTGAGCTCAAGGCCGAAAGCCCCACTGGAGGCCTCCCTGCTGTGGGTGAGCCCCAATGGAGGCCTCCCTGCTGGGGGTGAGTTGTTTTGAGCTCAAGGCTGAAAGCCCCACTGGAGGCCTCCCTGCTGGGGCTGAGTGTGAGGGCTATGGTCAGGCTTGGGGTTAAGTGGGCCTGGCTGGAGGTCACGGGGGCCTGGAGGAGGTGTTGGTGTGCGTCTCAGGGTGGAGGCCGGAGGTCACGGGGCCTGGGGGAGGTGTTGGTGTGCGTCTCCGGGGCCAGGCCGGAGGTCACGGGGCCTGGGAGAGGTGTTGGTGTGTGTCTGCTGGGCCTGGGGGAGGTGTTGGTGTGCGTCTCAGGGTCCAGGCCGGAGGTCACGGGGCCTGGGGGAGGTGTTGGTGTGTGTCTGCTGGGCCTGGGGGAGGTGTTGGTGTGCGTCTCAGGGTCCAGGCCGGAGGTCACGGGGCCTGGGGGAGGTGTTGGTGTGTGTCGGGGCCTGGGGGAGGTGTTGGTGTGCGTCTCAGGGGCCAGGTTGGAGGTCACGGGGCCTGGGGGAGGTGTTGGTGTGCGTCTGGGCCTGGGGGAGGTGTTGGTGTGTGTCTCAATTCAATTCAATTCAATTCAATTCAATTTTATTTGTATAGCCCAATATCACAACAGAGTGTCTCATAGTGCTTTACAAAGTTCACTGAGGGTGGAGGCCGGAGGTCACGGGGCCTGGGGGAGGTGTTGGTGTGCGTCTCAGGGTCCAGGCCGGAGGTCACGGGGCCTGGGGGAGGTGTTGGTGTGCGTCTCAGGGTCCAGGCCGGAGGTCACGGGGCCTGGGGGAGGTGTTGGTGTGTGTCTGCTGGGCCTGGGGGAGGTGTTGGTGTGCGTCTCAGGGTCCAGGCCGGAGGTCACGGGGCCTGGGAGATGTGTTGGTGTGCGTCTCAGGGTCAAGGCCGGAGGTCACGGGGCCTGGGGGATGTGTTGGTGTGCGTCTCAGGGTCAAGGCCGGAGGTCACGGGGCCTGGGGGATGTGTTGGTGTGCGTCTCAGGGTCCAGGCTGGAGGTCACGGAGAGGTGTTGGTGTGTGTCGGGGCCTGGGAGATGTGTTGGTGTGCGTCTCAGGGTGGAGGCCGGAGGTCACGGGGCCTGGGGGAGGTGTTGGTGTGCGTCTCAGGGGCCAGGTTGGAGGTCACGGGGCCTGGGAGAGGTGTTGGTGTGTGTCGGGGCCTAGGGGAGGTGTTGGTGTGCGTCTCAGGGTCCAGGCCGGAGGTCACGGGGCCTGGGAGATGTGTTGGTGTGCGTCTCAGGGTCAAGGCCGGAGGTCACGGGGCCTGGGGGATGTGTTGGTGTGCGTCTCAGGGTCCAGGCTGGAGGTCACGGAGAGGTGTTGGTGTGTGTCGGGGCCTGGGAGATGTGTTGGTGTGCGTCTCAGGGTCAAGGCCGGAGGTCACGGGGCCTGGGGGATGTGTTGGTGTGCGTCTCAGGGTCCAGGCTGGAGGTCACGGAGAGGTGTTGGTGTGTGTCGGGGCCTGGGAGATGTGTTGGTGTGCGTCTCAGGGTGGAGGCCGGAGGTCACGGGGCCTGGGGGAGGTGTTGGTGTGCGTCTCAGGGGCCAGGTTGGAGGTCACGGGGCCTGGGAGAGGTGTTGGTGTGTGTCGGGGCCTGGGGGATGTGTTGGTGTGCGTCTCAGGGTGGAGGCCGGAGGTCACGGGGCCTGGGGGATGTGTTGGTGTGCGTCTCAGGGGCCAGGTTGGAGGTCACGGAGAGGTGTTGGTGTGTGTCTGGGCCTGGGGGATGTGTTGGTGTGCGTCTCAGGGTCCAGGCTGGAGGTCACGGAGAGGTGGTGGTGTGTGTCGGGGCCTGGGAGATGTGTTGGTGTGCGTCTCAGGGTCAAGGCCGGAGGTCACGGGGCCTGGGAGATGTGTTGGTGTGCGTCTCTGGGTCAAGGCCGGAGGTCACGGGGCCTGGGAGAGGTGTTGGTGTGTGTCTGCTGGGCCTGGGGGAGGTGTTGGTGTGTGTCTCAGGGTGGAGGCCGGAGGTCACGGGGCCTGGGGGAGGTGTTTGTGTGCGTCTCAGGGGCCAGGTTGGAGGTCACGGAGAGGTGTTGGTGTGTGTCTGGGCCTGGGGGAGGTGTTGGTGTGCGTCTCAGGGTGCAGGCCGGAGGTCACGGGGCCTGGGAGATGTGTTGGTGTGCGTCTCTGGGTCAAGGCTGGAGGTCACGGAGAGGTGTTGGTGTGTGTCGGGGCCTGGGAGATGTGTTGGTGTGCGTCTCTGGGTCAAGGCTGGAGGTCACGGAGAGGTGTTGGTGTGTGTCGGGGCCTGGGAGATGTGTTGGTGTGCGTCTCAGGGTCAAGGCCGGAGGTCACGGGGCCTGGGGGAGATGTGTTGGTGTGCGTCTCTGGGTCAAGGCCGGAGGTCACGGGGCCTGGGGGAGGTGTTGGTGTGCGTCTCAGGGGCCAGGTTGGAGGTCACGGGGCCTGGGAGAGGTGTTGGTGTGTGTCGGGGCCTGGGGGATGTGTTGGTGTGCGTCTCAGGGTCCAGGCCGGAGGTCACGGGGCCTGGGAGATGTGTTGGTGTGCGTCTCAGGGTCAAGGCCGGAGGTCACGGGGCCTGGGGGAGATGTGTTGGTGTGCGTCTCAGGGTGGAGGCCGGAGGTCACGGAGAGGTGGTGGTGTGTGTCGGGGCCTGGGAGATGTGTTGGTGTGCGTCTCAGGGTCCAGGCCGGAGGTCACGGGGCCTGGGGGAGGTGTTGGGGTGTGTCGGGGCAATTCGAAACATTCACCGGAGTACCAGGGGCACGAAACATTCATCGGCTTACCAGGGGCACGAAACATTCACCGGAGTACCAGGGGCACGAAACAGCCATCGGAGTACCAGGGGCACGAAACCTCCACCGGAGTACCAGGGGCACGAAACCTCCACTAGAGTACCAGGGGCACGAAACCTCCACTAGAGTACCAGGGGCACGAAACATTCACCGGAGTACCAGGGGCACGAAACAGCCATCGGAGTACCAGGGGCACGAAACCTCCACTAGAGTACCAGGGGCACGAAACCTCCACTAGAGTACCAGGGGCACGAAACCTCCACTAGAGTACCAGGGGCACGAAACATTCACCGGAGTACCAGGGGCACGAAACAGCCATCAGAGTACCAGGGGCACGAAACCTTCATCGGAGCACCAGGGGCACGAAACCTCCACTGGAGGACCAGGGGCACGAAACATTCATCGGATTACCAGGGGCACGAAACATTCATCGGATTACCAGGGGCACGAAACATTCACCGGAGTACCAGGGGCACGAAACATTCATCGGATTACCAGGGGCACGAAACCTCCACTGGAGTACCAGGGGCACGAAACATTCACCGGATTACCAGGGGCACGAAACCTCCACTGGAGTACCAGGGGCACGAAACATTCACCGGAGTACCAGGGGCACGAAACCTCCACTGGAGTACCAGGGGCACGAAACCTCCACTGGAGTACCAGGGGCACGAAACATTCACCGGATTACCAGGGGCACGAAACAGCCACCAGAGTACCAGGGGCACGAAACATTCATCGGAGTACCAGGGGCACGAAACCTCCACTAGAGTACCAGGGGCCAAGTCGAGGAAGGCAAAGCGGGAGTAACCAACCGCCTCCCTCCCTTGCCCTGTCTTACACGGATTACCAGGGGCACGAAACATTCACCGGAGTACCAGGGGCACGAAACATTCACCGGAGTACCAGGGGCACGAAACATTCATCGGATTACCAGGGGCACGAAACATTCACCGGAGTACCAGGGGCACGAAACATTCATCGGATTACCAGGGGCACGAAACATTCACCGGAGTACCAGGGGCACGAAACAGCCATCAGAGTACCAGGGGCACGAAACATTCATCGGAGCACCAGGGGCACGAAACCTCCACCGGAGTACCAGGGGCACGAAACCTTCATCGGAGCACCAGGGGCACGAAACCTCCACCGGAGTACCAGGGGCACGAAACATTCATCGGATTACCAGGGGCACGAAACATTCACCGGAGTACCAGGGGCACGAAACATTCATCGGATTACCAGGGGCACGAAACAGCCACCAGAGTACCAGGGGCACGAAACATTCATCGGAGTACCAGGGGCACGAAACCTCCACTAGAGTACCAGGGGCCAAGTCTAGGAAGGCAAAGCGGGAGT
>NW_027254976.1:62500-67500 GCF_042242105.1 Pempheris klunzingeri
CCCCACTGGAGGCCTCCCTGCCTGGGGTGAGCCCCAATGGAGGCCCTAACCCTAACCCTGCTGGGGGTGAGCGGGTTGAGCTCAAGGCCGAAAGCCCCACTGGAGGCCTCCCTGCTGGGGCTGAGCTGGCTGAGCTCAAGGCTGAAAGCGGGCTGAGCTCAAGGCCGAAAGCCCCACTGGAGGCCTCCCTGCTGGGGCTGAGCTGGCTGAGCTCAAGGCTGAAAGCGGGCTGAGCTCAGGGCCGAAAGCCCCACTGGAGGCCTCCCTGCCTGGGGTGAGCCCCAATGGAGGCCCTAACCCTAACCCTGCTGGGGGTGAGCGGGTTGAGCTCAAGGCCGAAAGCCCCACTGGAGGCCTCCCTGCTGTGGGTGAGCCCCAATGGAGGCCTCCCTGCTGGGGGTGAGTTGTTTTGAGCTCAAGGCTGAAAGCCCCACTGGAGGCCTCCCTGCTGGGGCTGAGTGTGAGGGCTATGGTCAGGCTTGGGGTTAAGTGGGCCTGGCTGGAGGTCACGGGGGCCTGGAGGAGGTGTTGGTGTGCGTCTCAGGGTGGAGGCCGGAGGTCACGGGGCCTGGGGGAGGTGTTGGTGTGCGTCTCCGGGGCCAGGCCGGAGGTCACGGGGCCTGGGAGAGGTGTTGGTGTGTGTCTGCTGGGCCTGGGGGAGGTGTTGGTGTGCGTCTCAGGGTCCAGGCCGGAGGTCACGGGGCCTGGGGGAGGTGTTGGTGTGTGTCTGCTGGGCCTGGGGGAGGTGTTGGTGTGCGTCTCAGGGTCCAGGCCGGAGGTCACGGGGCCTGGGGGAGGTGTTGGTGTGTGTCGGGGCCTGGGGGAGGTGTTGGTGTGCGTCTCAGGGGCCAGGTTGGAGGTCACGGGGCCTGGGGGAGGTGTTGGTGTGCGTCTGGGCCTGGGGGAGGTGTTGGTGTGTGTCTCAATTCAATTCAATTCAATTCAATTCAATTTTATTTGTATAGCCCAATATCACAACAGAGTGTCTCATAGTGCTTTACAAAGTTCACTGAGGGTGGAGGCCGGAGGTCACGGGGCCTGGGGGAGGTGTTGGTGTGCGTCTCAGGGTCCAGGCCGGAGGTCACGGGGCCTGGGGGAGGTGTTGGTGTGCGTCTCAGGGTCCAGGCCGGAGGTCACGGGGCCTGGGGGAGGTGTTGGTGTGTGTCTGCTGGGCCTGGGGGAGGTGTTGGTGTGCGTCTCAGGGTCCAGGCCGGAGGTCACGGGGCCTGGGAGATGTGTTGGTGTGCGTCTCAGGGTCAAGGCCGGAGGTCACGGGGCCTGGGGGATGTGTTGGTGTGCGTCTCAGGGTCAAGGCCGGAGGTCACGGGGCCTGGGGGATGTGTTGGTGTGCGTCTCAGGGTCCAGGCTGGAGGTCACGGAGAGGTGTTGGTGTGTGTCGGGGCCTGGGAGATGTGTTGGTGTGCGTCTCAGGGTGGAGGCCGGAGGTCACGGGGCCTGGGGGAGGTGTTGGTGTGCGTCTCAGGGGCCAGGTTGGAGGTCACGGGGCCTGGGAGAGGTGTTGGTGTGTGTCGGGGCCTAGGGGAGGTGTTGGTGTGCGTCTCAGGGTCCAGGCCGGAGGTCACGGGGCCTGGGAGATGTGTTGGTGTGCGTCTCAGGGTCAAGGCCGGAGGTCACGGGGCCTGGGGGATGTGTTGGTGTGCGTCTCAGGGTCCAGGCTGGAGGTCACGGAGAGGTGTTGGTGTGTGTCGGGGCCTGGGAGATGTGTTGGTGTGCGTCTCAGGGTCAAGGCCGGAGGTCACGGGGCCTGGGGGATGTGTTGGTGTGCGTCTCAGGGTCCAGGCTGGAGGTCACGGAGAGGTGTTGGTGTGTGTCGGGGCCTGGGAGATGTGTTGGTGTGCGTCTCAGGGTGGAGGCCGGAGGTCACGGGGCCTGGGGGAGGTGTTGGTGTGCGTCTCAGGGGCCAGGTTGGAGGTCACGGGGCCTGGGAGAGGTGTTGGTGTGTGTCGGGGCCTGGGGGATGTGTTGGTGTGCGTCTCAGGGTGGAGGCCGGAGGTCACGGGGCCTGGGGGATGTGTTGGTGTGCGTCTCAGGGGCCAGGTTGGAGGTCACGGAGAGGTGTTGGTGTGTGTCTGGGCCTGGGGGATGTGTTGGTGTGCGTCTCAGGGTCCAGGCTGGAGGTCACGGAGAGGTGGTGGTGTGTGTCGGGGCCTGGGAGATGTGTTGGTGTGCGTCTCAGGGTCAAGGCCGGAGGTCACGGGGCCTGGGAGATGTGTTGGTGTGCGTCTCTGGGTCAAGGCCGGAGGTCACGGGGCCTGGGAGAGGTGTTGGTGTGTGTCTGCTGGGCCTGGGGGAGGTGTTGGTGTGTGTCTCAGGGTGGAGGCCGGAGGTCACGGGGCCTGGGGGAGGTGTTTGTGTGCGTCTCAGGGGCCAGGTTGGAGGTCACGGAGAGGTGTTGGTGTGTGTCTGGGCCTGGGGGAGGTGTTGGTGTGCGTCTCAGGGTGCAGGCCGGAGGTCACGGGGCCTGGGAGATGTGTTGGTGTGCGTCTCTGGGTCAAGGCTGGAGGTCACGGAGAGGTGTTGGTGTGTGTCGGGGCCTGGGAGATGTGTTGGTGTGCGTCTCTGGGTCAAGGCTGGAGGTCACGGAGAGGTGTTGGTGTGTGTCGGGGCCTGGGAGATGTGTTGGTGTGCGTCTCAGGGTCAAGGCCGGAGGTCACGGGGCCTGGGGGAGATGTGTTGGTGTGCGTCTCTGGGTCAAGGCCGGAGGTCACGGGGCCTGGGGGAGGTGTTGGTGTGCGTCTCAGGGGCCAGGTTGGAGGTCACGGGGCCTGGGAGAGGTGTTGGTGTGTGTCGGGGCCTGGGGGATGTGTTGGTGTGCGTCTCAGGGTCCAGGCCGGAGGTCACGGGGCCTGGGAGATGTGTTGGTGTGCGTCTCAGGGTCAAGGCCGGAGGTCACGGGGCCTGGGGGAGATGTGTTGGTGTGCGTCTCAGGGTGGAGGCCGGAGGTCACGGAGAGGTGGTGGTGTGTGTCGGGGCCTGGGAGATGTGTTGGTGTGCGTCTCAGGGTCCAGGCCGGAGGTCACGGGGCCTGGGGGAGGTGTTGGGGTGTGTCGGGGCAATTCGAAACATTCACCGGAGTACCAGGGGCACGAAACATTCATCGGCTTACCAGGGGCACGAAACATTCACCGGAGTACCAGGGGCACGAAACAGCCATCGGAGTACCAGGGGCACGAAACCTCCACCGGAGTACCAGGGGCACGAAACCTCCACTAGAGTACCAGGGGCACGAAACCTCCACTAGAGTACCAGGGGCACGAAACATTCACCGGAGTACCAGGGGCACGAAACAGCCATCGGAGTACCAGGGGCACGAAACCTCCACTAGAGTACCAGGGGCACGAAACCTCCACTAGAGTACCAGGGGCACGAAACCTCCACTAGAGTACCAGGGGCACGAAACATTCACCGGAGTACCAGGGGCACGAAACAGCCATCAGAGTACCAGGGGCACGAAACCTTCATCGGAGCACCAGGGGCACGAAACCTCCACTGGAGGACCAGGGGCACGAAACATTCATCGGATTACCAGGGGCACGAAACATTCATCGGATTACCAGGGGCACGAAACATTCACCGGAGTACCAGGGGCACGAAACATTCATCGGATTACCAGGGGCACGAAACCTCCACTGGAGTACCAGGGGCACGAAACATTCACCGGATTACCAGGGGCACGAAACCTCCACTGGAGTACCAGGGGCACGAAACATTCACCGGAGTACCAGGGGCACGAAACCTCCACTGGAGTACCAGGGGCACGAAACCTCCACTGGAGTACCAGGGGCACGAAACATTCACCGGATTACCAGGGGCACGAAACAGCCACCAGAGTACCAGGGGCACGAAACATTCATCGGAGTACCAGGGGCACGAAACCTCCACTAGAGTACCAGGGGCCAAGTCGAGGAAGGCAAAGCGGGAGTAACCAACCGCCTCCCTCCCTTGCCCTGTCTTACACGGATTACCAGGGGCACGAAACATTCACCGGAGTACCAGGGGCACGAAACATTCACCGGAGTACCAGGGGCACGAAACATTCATCGGATTACCAGGGGCACGAAACATTCACCGGAGTACCAGGGGCACGAAACATTCATCGGATTACCAGGGGCACGAAACATTCACCGGAGTACCAGGGGCACGAAACAGCCATCAGAGTACCAGGGGCACGAAACATTCATCGGAGCACCAGGGGCACGAAACCTCCACCGGAGTACCAGGGGCACGAAACCTTCATCGGAGCACCAGGGGCACGAAACCTCCACCGGAGTACCAGGGGCACGAAACATTCATCGGATTACCAGGGGCACGAAACATTCACCGGAGTACCAGGGGCACGAAACATTCATCGGATTACCAGGGGCACGAAACAGCCACCAGAGTACCAGGGGCACGAAACATTCATCGGAGTACCAGGGGCACGAAACCTCCACTAGAGTACCAGGGGCCAAGTCTAGGAAGGCAAAGCGGGAGTAACCAACCGCCTCCCTCCCTTCCCCTGTCTTACACGGATTACCAGGGGCACGAAACATTCATCGGATTACCAGGGGCACGAAACCTCCACCGGAGTACCAGGGGCACGAAACATTCACCGGAGTACCAGGGGCACGAAACCTTCATCGGAGCACCAGGGGCACAAAACCTCCACCGGAGTACCAGGGGCACGAAACATTCATCGGATTACCAGGGGCACGAAACCTCCACCGGAGTACCAGGGGCACGAGACATTCATCGGATTACCAGGGGCACGAAACATTCACCGGAGTACCAGGGGCACGAAACATTCACCGGAGTACCAGGGGCACGAAACAGCCACCGGAGTACCAGGGGCACGAAACATTCATCGGAGTACCAGGGGCACGAAACCTCCACTAGAGTACCAGGGGCCAAGTCTAGGAAGGCAAAGCAGGAGTAACCAACCGCCTCCCTCCCTTCCCCTGTCTTACGCGTTTTTTGTCTGTTTTCCGCGCTACCATCGT
>NW_027254976.1:77500-80000 GCF_042242105.1 Pempheris klunzingeri
GGTCACGGGGGCCTGGAGGAGGTGTTGGTGTGCGTCTCAGGGTGGAGGCCGGAGGTCACGGGGCCTGGGGGAGGTGTTGGTGTGCGTCTCCGGGGCCAGGCCGGAGGTCACGGGGCCTGGGAGAGGTGTTGGTGTGTGTCTGCTGGGCCTGGGGGAGGTGTTGGTGTGCGTCTCAGGGTCCAGGCCGGAGGTCACGGGGCCTGGGGGAGGTGTTGGTGTGTGTCTGCTGGGCCTGGGGGAGGTGTTGGTGTGCGTCTCAGGGTCCAGGCCGGAGGTCACGGGGCCTGGGGGAGGTGTTGGTGTGTGTCGGGGCCTGGGGGAGGTGTTGGTGTGCGTCTCAGGGGCCAGGTTGGAGGTCACGGGGCCTGGGGGAGGTGTTGGTGTGCGTCTGGGCCTGGGGGAGGTGTTGGTGTGTGTCTCAATTCAATTCAATTCAATTCAATTCAATTTTATTTGTATAGCCCAATATCACAACAGAGTGTCTCATAGTGCTTTACAAAGTTCACTGAGGGTGGAGGCCGGAGGTCACGGGGCCTGGGGGAGGTGTTGGTGTGCGTCTCAGGGTCCAGGCCGGAGGTCACGGGGCCTGGGGGAGGTGTTGGTGTGCGTCTCAGGGTCCAGGCCGGAGGTCACGGGGCCTGGGGGAGGTGTTGGTGTGTGTCTGCTGGGCCTGGGGGAGGTGTTGGTGTGCGTCTCAGGGTCCAGGCCGGAGGTCACGGGGCCTGGGAGATGTGTTGGTGTGCGTCTCAGGGTCAAGGCCGGAGGTCACGGGGCCTGGGGGATGTGTTGGTGTGCGTCTCAGGGTCAAGGCCGGAGGTCACGGGGCCTGGGGGATGTGTTGGTGTGCGTCTCAGGGTCCAGGCTGGAGGTCACGGAGAGGTGTTGGTGTGTGTCGGGGCCTGGGAGATGTGTTGGTGTGCGTCTCAGGGTGGAGGCCGGAGGTCACGGGGCCTGGGGGAGGTGTTGGTGTGCGTCTCAGGGGCCAGGTTGGAGGTCACGGGGCCTGGGAGAGGTGTTGGTGTGTGTCGGGGCCTAGGGGAGGTGTTGGTGTGCGTCTCAGGGTCCAGGCCGGAGGTCACGGGGCCTGGGAGATGTGTTGGTGTGCGTCTCAGGGTCAAGGCCGGAGGTCACGGGGCCTGGGGGATGTGTTGGTGTGCGTCTCAGGGTCCAGGCTGGAGGTCACGGAGAGGTGTTGGTGTGTGTCGGGGCCTGGGAGATGTGTTGGTGTGCGTCTCAGGGTCAAGGCCGGAGGTCACGGGGCCTGGGGGATGTGTTGGTGTGCGTCTCAGGGTCCAGGCTGGAGGTCACGGAGAGGTGTTGGTGTGTGTCGGGGCCTGGGAGATGTGTTGGTGTGCGTCTCAGGGTGGAGGCCGGAGGTCACGGGGCCTGGGGGAGGTGTTGGTGTGCGTCTCAGGGGCCAGGTTGGAGGTCACGGGGCCTGGGAGAGGTGTTGGTGTGTGTCGGGGCCTGGGGGATGTGTTGGTGTGCGTCTCAGGGTGGAGGCCGGAGGTCACGGGGCCTGGGGGATGTGTTGGTGTGCGTCTCAGGGGCCAGGTTGGAGGTCACGGAGAGGTGTTGGTGTGTGTCTGGGCCTGGGGGATGTGTTGGTGTGCGTCTCAGGGTCCAGGCTGGAGGTCACGGAGAGGTGGTGGTGTGTGTCGGGGCCTGGGAGATGTGTTGGTGTGCGTCTCAGGGTCAAGGCCGGAGGTCACGGGGCCTGGGAGATGTGTTGGTGTGCGTCTCTGGGTCAAGGCCGGAGGTCACGGGGCCTGGGAGAGGTGTTGGTGTGTGTCTGCTGGGCCTGGGGGAGGTGTTGGTGTGTGTCTCAGGGTGGAGGCCGGAGGTCACGGGGCCTGGGGGAGGTGTTTGTGTGCGTCTCAGGGGCCAGGTTGGAGGTCACGGAGAGGTGTTGGTGTGTGTCTGGGCCTGGGGGAGGTGTTGGTGTGCGTCTCAGGGTGCAGGCCGGAGGTCACGGGGCCTGGGAGATGTGTTGGTGTGCGTCTCTGGGTCAAGGCTGGAGGTCACGGAGAGGTGTTGGTGTGTGTCGGGGCCTGGGAGATGTGTTGGTGTGCGTCTCTGGGTCAAGGCTGGAGGTCACGGAGAGGTGTTGGTGTGTGTCGGGGCCTGGGAGATGTGTTGGTGTGCGTCTCAGGGTCAAGGCCGGAGGTCACGGGGCCTGGGGGAGATGTGTTGGTGTGCGTCTCTGGGTCAAGGCCGGAGGTCACGGGGCCTGGGGGAGGTGTTGGTGTGCGTCTCAGGGGCCAGGTTGGAGGTCACGGGGCCTGGGAGAGGTGTTGGTGTGTGTCGGGGCCTGGGGGATGTGTTGGTGTGCGTCTCAGGGTCCAGGCCGGAGGTCACGGGGCCTGGGAGATGTGTTGGTGTGCGTCTCAGGGTCAAGGCCGGAGGTCACGGGGCCTGGGGGAGATGTGTTGGTGTGCGTCTCAGGGTGGAGGCCGGAGGTCACGGAGAGGTGGTGGTGTGTGTCGGGGCCTGGGAGATG